>NW_022045527.1:29122-49122 GCF_003957555.1 Calypte anna | reverse complement strand
GAAAACCAATTTGAGAATATTTAAAAAAAATTAAAAATCGGTTTTAAAATTAAAAATCAATTCAAAATAAAAAAGAAATAAAATAAAAAGTAATTGAAAAGAATTAAAAATAAAAAAGAATTAAAAATAATAATTTAAAAATAATTAAAAATTAAAAATTAATTTAAAAATAATTAAAAAAGAATTAAAAATAATTAAAAATAATTAAAAATAATTTTAAAAATCTAAAAAAAAATTAAATAATAATAAAAAATAAATTAGATATAATTTTAATTCTTCCTTGGGCCTCCTGGGACGGACCGAACCTCCCCCCCCCCCCCGGGCCCCGCATGCTGCAGATGGTGCGGACTCTGGCGCAATTCACCATCGCGCTGGAGGACATGAGGGACATCGGGGATGGCATCGACGCGGCCCTGGCCACCTCCGGGCTGGGGGGCACAGCCGAAGAACCCGCGGAGAAGGGCGGAGGCGGCCGCGGAGGCACCGAGGTGATGGGGGGGAGAAGGAAGGGAAACCCCCCCCCCCCCCCCAAAATGAAAGGATGCTTGGGGGGAAGGGGGGGGGTTGGGGGGGTGTTTGTTGGGGGTTTTAGGGGGTTTTAGGGGTTTATTTGGGGGCGGGGGGATGCGTCAGGTTTGGCCGCGTGTGCGCTTGGCCCGCGGTTGCCATGGCAACGGGGTCTCCATCCTCAGCCTCCACCCGGGGATGATTTGGAGGGGGGGGGGGAAGAGGGGGATAAAGGGGGATTGGGGAAGGGGGGTGTGTGGGAGAATCACTGCCCCCCCCTCCCCAAAACCCCCGCAAACGCCCCCAGAAACCCCCCCTTAATTTTATCCGTGGGCCTCATCCTGCATCTCCCCATTTTGGGGGGGTGGGGGGGTGCTGAGCCCCCCCTCAGCTCATTGGGGATAAAGGGGGAGTGGGGGGGGGGTGGAAGCATCACTGCCCACCCCCCAAACCCTCCCTCACACCCCCCCCTTTAATTTTATTCATGTCACCCCCCCCCCCCAAAACCCCCCCTTTAATTTTATCTGTGTCACCTAATGGGGAAATTCCCCCATTCCCATGGGGGGGGCTGATCCTGAGGGTGCTGAGCACCTCTGGGAGGGGGGTGGAATGGGGGGGCTGTGGTCAGGATGCAGCAATGAGGGGGTGTCCAGGAGACTGAAGTCTCCTGTCTGTATTTTCATTTCTTTTTTTGGGGGGGGCTGTAACAGGAGGGGGGTTGATGGTTTCTTCCCTTCCTTTTGACAGCATGGGATTATTTTAGGGTTTTTTTTTTGGGGGGGGGGGGTTGCTGTAACAGTAGCTGGAGACTGAAGCAACATCATCCCCCAGGATGTTTTGGGGGGGGCTGAGGGATGCAGTGGGACTCATCCTGCCCATACTGGGCCCCCAACTCCTGCTCACCCCCCCCCCAAAAAAAAAAAAAAAAGCCCCTGCTGGGATGATGCTGTAAAACCCTGGGCCTCATTCTGCATCTCCCCATTTTGGGGGGGGGGGGGTGCTGAGCCCCCCCTCAGCTCATTGGGGATAAAGGGGGAGTGAGGAGGGGGGTGGAAGCATCACTGCCCCCCCTCAAGACCCCCTTTTAATTTAATGATAGGGAAATTCCCCCATTCCCACGGGGGGGCTGATCCTGAGGGTGCTGAGCACCTCGGGGTGGGGGGGGGGAATGGGGGGGCTGTGGTCAGGATGCAGCAATGAGGGGGTGTCCAGGAGACTGAAGTCTCCTGTTATTATTTTAATTTATTTGGGGGGGGGGGGGGGGCTGTAACAGGAGGGGGGGTGATGGTTTTTCCCTTTCTTTTGGCAGCATGGGATTATTTTAGGGTTTTTTTTGGGGGGGGGGCTGTAACAGGAGGGGGGGTGATGGTTTTTCCTTTCCTTTTGGCAGCATGGGATTAATTTAGATTTTTTTTTTGGGGGGGGGGCTGTAACAGGAGGGGGATGATGGTTTTTCCTTTCCTTTTGGCAGCATGGGATTAATTTAGATTTTTTTTTGGGGGGGGGCTGTAAGAGCACGGGGGGGGTGATGGTTTTATCCTTGTGGCAGCATGGGATTAATTTAGGGGTTTTTTTTGGGGGGGGGGTTGCTGTAACAGTAGCTGGAGACTGAAGCAACATCATCCCCCAGGATGTTTGGGGGGAGTGCAGGGGGGGGGGGCTGAGGGATGCAGTGGGACTCATCCTGCCCATACTGGGCCCCCAACTCCTGCTCACCCCCCCAAAAAAAAACCCCAAAACCCTTCTGGGATGATGCTGTAAAACCCTGGGCCTCATCCTGCATCTCCCCATTTTGGGGGGTGGTGCTGAGCCCCCCCTCAGCTCATCGGGGATAAAGGGGGGGTAGAAGCATCACTGCCCCCCCCCCCAAACCCTCCCACACCCCCCCTTTAATTTTACCCGTGTCACCTAATGGGGAAATTCCCCCATTCCCATGGGGGGGCTGATTCTGAGGGTGCTGAGCACCTCGGGGTGGGGGGGGTGGAATGGGGGGGCTGTGGTCAGGATGCAGCAATGAGGGGGTGTCCAGGAGACTGAAGTCTCCTGTTATTATTTTAATTGATTTTGGGGGGGGGGGCTGTAACAGGGGGGGATGTGATGGACATCGAGGTGGCTTAGGGCGGGGGGGGGGGTTGTGCAGATTTCCTGGGGGGTGATGGTTTTTCCCTTTCTTTTGGCAACATGGGATTATTTTAGGGTTTTTTTTTTTGGGGGGGGCTGTAAGAGGAGGGGGGGGTGATGGTTTTTCCTTTCCTTTTGGCAGCATGGGATTAATTTAGATTTTTTTGGGGGGGGGGGCTGTAAGAGCACGGGGGGGGTGATGGTTTTATCCTTGTGGCAGCATGGGATTATTTTAGGGGCTTTTTTGGGGGGGGGGGTTGCTGTAACAGTAGCTGGAGACTGAAGCAACATCATCCCCCAGGATATTTTGGGGGGGGCTGAGGGATGCAGTGGGACTCATCCTGCCCATACTGGGCCCCCAACTCCTGCTCACCCCCCCAAAAAAAACCCCAAAACCCTTCTGGGATGATGCTGTAAAACCCTGGGCCTCATCCTGCATCTCCCCATTTTGGGGGGGGGGATGCTGAGCCCCCCCTCAGCTCATCGGGGATAAAGGGGGGGTAGAAGCATCACTGCCCCCCCCCCCCAAACCCTCCCACACCCCCCCTTTAATTTTATCTGTGTCACCTAATGGGGAAATTCCCCCATTCCCATGGGGGGGCCTGATCCTGAGGGTGCTGAGCACCTCGGGGGGGGGAATGGGGGGGCTGTGGTCAGGATGCAGCAATGAGGGGGTGTCCAGGAGACTGAAGTCTCCTGGTATTATGTTAATTTCTTTTGGGGGGGGGGGGCTGTAACAGGGGGGGATGTGATGGACATCGAAGTGGCTTAGGGCGGGGGGGGGGGTTGTGCAGATTTCCTGGGGGGTCTTTGATCCATCCCTGTAACCATTGGCTCAGGACAGTTTCCCCCTTGCTTGGCTGATACCCCCTTGGTGGGTGAGTGGGGAAACTGAGGCACGGCTGTGCCCTCAAGCCCCAAGCAGGATCCAGTCAGGATCCTTCCCTGTGGCTCCCTGGGAAGCACCCAGGAGCTGGTGGCCTCCAGCTGGGAAGAGGATTCCTGGGTGAAAGCTTCCTGCTGTGGCTTTGTGGCACTTCTGTCCCCACAAACCCAGGGAAGATGCAGGTTTATCCCACAAGGATTTGGGGGATTTGAGGCTCTGGTGGCTCCATCACCCCCCATGGTGGCATCAGGTCAGGGGAACCTGGTCCCAAGATGTTCTGGTGGGACATCTCTGCACCCAGAGCTTTTGGTGGCCTACCTGCACCCAGGACCTTTGGAAGGTCCTTGTCCCCAGGGATTTAGGGTATCTGTGCACCCACAGGGTGTTCCTGCACCCATAGGTTCTGGGAGGCAGGTGGGACATCTCTGCACCCAGAGCTTTTGGGGGCCTCCCTGCACCCCGGGTGTTGGGGTGTCCAGGCACCCAGGACCTTTGGAAGGTCCTTGTCCCCAGGGATTTGGGGGATCTCTGCACCCCAAGGGTGTTCCTGCACCCATGGGCTTTGGGAATGTCTCCATCCATGGAATGTTTTCAGCACTTCTGTCCCCACCAACCCCATAGCCAGGAAGATGCAGGTTTATCCCACAAGGATTTGGGGGATTTGGGGCTCTGGTGGCTCCATCACCCCCCATGGTGGCATCAGGTCAGGGGAACCTGGTCCCAAGATGTTCTGGTGGGACATCTCTGCACCCAGAGCTTTTGGTGACCTCCCTGTATCCAGGGTGTTGGGGTGTCCATGCACCCAGGGCCTTTGGAAGGTCCTTGTCCCCAGGGATTTGGGCTATCTGTGCACCCCAAGGGTGTTCCTGCACCCATGGGTTCTGGTAGCCAGGTGGGACATCTCTGCACCCAGAGCTTTTGGTGACCTCCCTGCACCCAAGACCTCTGGAAGGTCCTTGTCCCCAGGGATTTGGAGGATCTCTGCACCCCAAGAGTGTTCCTGCACCCATGGGCTTTGGGAGTGTCTCCATCCATGGAATGTTTTGTGACACTTCTGTCCCCACCAACCCCATAGCCAGGAAGATGCAGGTTTATCCCACAAGGATTTGGGGGATTTGGGGCTCTGGTGGCTCCATCACCCCCCATGGTGGCATCAGATCAGGGGAACCTGGTCCCAAGATGTTCTGGTGGGACATCTCTGCACCAGGAGGTTTTGGTGGCCTCCCTGCACCCAGGACCTCTGGAAGGTCCTTGTCCCCAGGGATTTAGGGTATCTGTGCATCCACAGGGTGTTCCTGCACCCATGGGTTCAGGTAGCCAGGTGGGACATCTCTGCACCAAGAGCTTTTGGGGGCCTCCCTGCACCCAGGGTGTTGGGGTGTCCAGGCACCCAGGACCCCTTGTCCCCAAGGATTTGGGGTATCTGTGCACCCCAAGGGTGTTCCTGCACCCATGGGCTTTGGGAGTGTCTCCATCCATGGAATGTTTTGTCCTTTATCCCCACGTTCAGCATCTCCACACCTGGGACCTTTGGGACATCTCTGTTCCCATGGTCTTGGGGGTGTCCAAGCTTCCAGGGACTTCGGGGTCCCCACCCAAAGCTCGGGGTGTCACAGCACCCAGGGCCTTTGGAGCATCTCCATGGACAGGAACATACCCAGCACTTTGGAGCATCTCCTTCCCCAGGAGGGTCCCCATATCCCAATGTTTTGGGGTTTCTCTCACCCAGGACACTTGGAGCACCTCCATAACCAAAACCTTTTGGAATATCTCTGCACCCCAAAATTTTGGGCCACCTCACAGACATCTGGAGAACCTCCACACCAAAACCTTCTGGGGCATCACTGCAGCCAGGGTGTCTCCAGAGCACCTTGTCCCCACAACTTTTGGGGTGTTTCTGCACCCAGGGTCCTTGGAGCATCTCTGCACCCAAAGCTTTTGGGTTTTCTCTGCACCCAGGGTCTTTGGAGTATCTCTGCACCCAGAATTTTGGGGGGTTCTCTACACCCAGGTTCTCTGGAACATCACCCAGACCTTTTGTGGTTTCTCTGCACCCAGAACTTTTGGGGTGTCTCTGCACCCAGGTTCTCTAGAGCATCTCTGCACTCAGACCTTTTGGGGTTTCTCTACACCCAAGTTCTCTGGAGCATCTCTACCCTCAGAACTTTTGGGGTTTCTTTACACCCAGGTTCTCTGGAGCATCTCTGCACCCCAAATTTTTGGGGTATCTTTGCACCCAGGTTCTCTGGAACAAATCTCTGCACCCAGAACTCTTGGGGTTTCTCTTCACCCAGGTTCTCTGGAGCATCTCTGCACCCAGAACTTTTGGGGTATCTGCACCCAGGTTCTCTGGACCATCTCTACATAGAATTTTGGGGGTTTCTCTGCACCAGGTTCTCTGGAACATCTCTGCACCCAGAACTTTTGGGGTTTCTCTGCACTCAGGTTCTCTGGACCATCTCTGCACTCAGAATATTTGGGGTTTCTCTACACCCAGGGTCTTTGGAGCATCTCTGCACCCAGAACTTTTGGGGTGTCTGCACCCAGGTTCTCTGGAACATCTCTGCACTCAGACCTTTTGGGGTTTCTCTACACCCAAGTTCTCTGAAGCATCTCTACCCTCAGAACTTTTGGGGTTTCTTTACATCCAGGTTCTTTGGAGCATCTCTGCACCCCAAATTTTTGGGGTATCTTTGCACCCAGGTTCTTTGGAACAAATCTCTGCACCCAGACCTTCTGGGGTTTCTCTGCACTCAGGTTCTCTGGACCATCTCTACACTCAGAATATTTCGGGTTTATCTACACCCAGGTTCTCTGGAGCATCTTTGCACCCAGAACTTTTGGGGTGTCTGCACCCAGGTTCTCTGGAACATCTCTGCACTCAGACCTTTTAGGGTTTCTCTACACCCAAGTTCTCTGGAGCATCTCTACCCTCAGAACTTTTGGGGTTTCTTTAGTTTCTTTACATCCAGGTTCTTTGGAGCATCTCTGCACCCCAAATTTTTGGGGTATCTTTGCACCCAGGTTCTTTGGAACAAATCTCTGCACCCAGAACTTCTGGGGTTTCTCTGCACTCAGGTTCTCTGGACCATCTCTACACTCAGAATATTTGGGGTTTATCTACACCCAGGTTCTCTGGAGCATCTTTGCACCCAGAACTTTTGGGGTGTCTGCACCCAGGTTCTCTGGACCATCTCTACACAGAATTTTGGGGGTTTCTCTGCACCAGGTTCTCTGGAGCATCTCTGCACCCAGAACTTTTGGGGTTTCTCTGCACTCAGGTTCTCTGGACCATCTCTGCACTCAGAATATTTGGGGTTTCTCTACACCCAGGGTCTTTGGAGCATCTCTGCACCCAGAACTTTTGGGGTTTCTGCACCCAGGTTCTCTGGACCATATCTACACAGAATTTTGGGGTTTCTCTTCACCCAGGTTCTCTGGAGCATCTCTGCACTCAGACCTTTTGGGGTTTCTCTACACCCAAGTTCTCTGGAGCATCTCTACCCTCAGAACTTTTGGGGTTTCTTTACACCCAGGTTCTCTGGAGCATCTCTGCACCCCAAATTTTTGGGGTATCTTTGCACCCAGGTTCTCTGGAACAAATCTCTGCACCCAGAACTCTTGGGGTTTCTCTTCACCCAGGTTCTCTGGAGCATCTCTGCACCCAGAACTTTTGGGGTGTCTGCACCCAGGTTCTCTGGACCATCTCTACATAGAATTTTGGGGGTTTCTCTGCACCAGGTTCTCTGGAGCATCTCTGCACCCAGAACTTTTGGGGTTTCTCTGCACTCAGGTTCTCTGGACCATCTCTACACTCAGAATATTTGGGGTTTCTCTACACCCAGGGTCTTTGGAGCATCTCTGCACCCAGAACTTTTGGGGTTTCTGCACCCAGGTTCTCTGGAGCATCTCTGCACTCAGACCTTTTGGGGTTTCTCTACACCCAAGTTCTCTGGAGCATCTCTACCCTCAGAACTTTTGGGGTTTCTTTACACCCAGGTTCTCTGGAGCATCTCTGCACCCCAAATTTTTGGGGTATCTTTGCACCCAGGTTCTCTGGAACAAATCTCTGCACCCAGAACTCTTGGGGTTTCTCTTCACCCAGGTTCTCTGGAGCATCTCTGCACCCAGAACTTTTGGGGTGTCTGCACCCAGGTTCTCTGGATCATCTACACAGAATTTTGGGGGTTTCTCTGCACCCAGGTTCTCTGGAACATCTCTGCACTCAGACCTTTTGGGGTTTCTCTACACCCAGGTTCTCTGGACCATCTCTACACAGAATTTTGGGGGTTTCTCTGCACCCAGGTTCTCTGGAACATCTCTACACTCAGAACTTTCAGGGTTTCTCTTCACTCAGGTTCCCTGGACCATCTCTAACCCAAAAGTTTTGGGGTGTCCCACACCCTGTGCCCTAGAGCATCTCTTCCCCCAAGCTGAGCTGCGGGGATGTCCCCCCCAGGCTCTCCATGTCCCTAAGAAGCCCGTGACCCATCTGCTTCCCAAAACCCTCAACCCACCCCCCCACCATCCCCACACCCCCCTCTCCCCACCTCCAGACCCCTTCCCGTGGCACCACAGCTCGGGTGGGTGCCAGCCTGGAAACCCAAATTCCTACGGGACCGCTGGGAGAGGAGCCTTAGGAAGAGCTGGAGGGTGTCGGGACCGACCCATGTAGGGCTGTGAGAGCCAGGGCGGGTTCCTGACGCTGCCGAGGAGGAAACCAGGCCTCTCTTGAGCACTCGGTGTCATCTACTTCCTAATCCTCCCTCCCGGATTCCTCCATCAGGGTGGAGAGGGAGAGGGAGCGGAGCCAAACCCCAGCCAGGCTCCCAGAACCTCCTCCTTGATTCCCCGTCCCTCTTTCCCTCTTAATCGCTGTGGGACACTCGTGTCCATCGTGTCAAAACCCCAAAACTCATCTTTTTTTTTTTTTTTCTTTTTAATTCCACCCTGTTAGGATATGAGGAAACATGTGATCATGACCCTGCTGGACACGGAGCAATCCTACGTGGAGTCCCTGCGCACCTTGATGCAGGTAAGGTGACACAGGCCCCGAGGTGACACCCCGAGATAGGTCATGGCATGGCTGTCCCCTGCTTGTCACCATCCCTTGGACATCCCCTCTCCCAAATCAGACCCTCCTGGTGGTCCACCAGCACTGATGTGCCTGGGGATGGCTTGGGGACAGCAGTGCAGGACTGCTTGGGTGGCAGTCACTGGGGACAGTGGGAGTGGTGGTGGGGACAGCGTGGCAATAGTGGCAGGAACAGGGTGTGGGGGGCACCTCTGTCCCCCAAATCAAGCCCATAACATTCTTGGTGGGTTGGAACCCCCAAACTGCTCCCAGTCCTTGCTCCCCCCCTTCCCCTCCCCTCTTCTTCATGTTGCATCCCATCTCCTGGGCTGTTGGGGTCATCTCATGCTGGGTGACTCCTAACCCCCCCCATTCCCATGTCCCCCCATTTTCAGCTCAGTGTCATCACCTGCAGCCATGGACCAAGAGGTTTTTGTGGGGGTTTTTTGGTTTCGTTTTTTGGGTTGTTTTGGTTGTTTGGGGTTTTTTTTTCCATCCCCCCCCACCCCTCTCTCCCTGGAGTTGCCTGGCCCCAGGGTCCACCTCACGTTTGAGATGTTAATGAAGGTGTTTCAGGAGGTTAATGGTGGTCATCAGCTTCCTGCAGACTAGGTCACTGCTCACCTAGGTGTGAGTTGTCCAACCACATTGCTGCTGCTGGGAACACCAAAAAAAAAAACCCAAAAAACCAGAGATTTGCTCTGCTGGGTGCCTGTAGGGCACCTGCTGGGTGTGCCCACCAGGGCATGGACCACCCCTCATCCCAACAGCCCAACCCCACCTCCTGGTGGACCCAGATGTGCACTTCCAGATGTTCCTCTAGAAGGGAAGGACTCTTCCAGGCTGCTCCCAGCACAGGTATTGGCTGGGAGGGATGAGAGGACCCTCCATGGCTCTGGAGCTTCTTCTGGGGCAAGTTGTCCAGGTTTTGGGGTCAGCTGGTGTCCCTGCTGGTCTTAGCATGGACAGGGGATGTCCCGTGGGCTGTGTCCACCTCTAAGGTGGGACAGGAGGCTGGTTGGACACTGGTGGGAGCCACAGAGCCTCGATGCCTGAGTTCTGGCCCATGGGACTCATCCTGGCAGGGTACAACCAGGCTGAGCTGGTGGTCTCAGGGGGGGTCACAGAGCTCCAGACTCCCCCAGCTCCTTGTTTTAGCTGGGACAATGTGCTTGGATTTGTGCTGTGGCTGGGAGGAACCTGGATTGCCTTGGAGCATCCAAGCCAAGCCAGCTGGTGCCTGGGTGAGCACAGGCTCCTCCTGTGCAGGGTTTGTCTCCATCCTCTTCTTCTCCATCTGCTCCTTGCTCCTCCAGTTTCATGGTGGGTGGAATGCATGGCCCAACCCAGCTTCTGCTGGAGATGTTGGCTGTAGGAGGGTAGGAGGAGGCAGGATATGAGCCTCAGGAAAGATTGGACCTTCCTAACTTGGGATTCCACAAGATTCCCACCATCAGCCTGAGGAACCTGATGCTTGGGAGATGACTCTTCCCTCACCAGCTTGGATGGAGTTGTCCCAAGCAGGTTGAGGTGGGGTCCTCCCAACATCCTGAAGAGCACCAGCCCACTGGTTGAGCCAAGGAGGAGGCAAAGCCTGAGAAGACCTTCCTAATCCTGCATCCCTTGCAGATCCATCTCTCCCAAGGCTCCCCTTACAGCTCTGCCCACCCAGCCTTGCAGAGGACCTGCTCTTCTCCCACCTTTCCTCCTGACCCTGAACATCACTCACTGACACCACCCCTCAGAGGTGGTCCAGGACTTGTCCTGGTGCCTTCACACTCCTCACTCCAGCCCCTCCTGGTCCCAACCACCCTAAATCCCACCAGAACCCACAGGCTTTGGATCCTAGGATCATGCTGCTGTGATTCTCCAGCTGTAGAGGAGAATCCTGCAGAGGATTCTGCAGGCTCTGGAGTAGATGGAGGTGACCAAGGCTCATGACAGCAAAGGTTTGGAGCCTCTCAAAGCTGAAGGACATCAAGGGGACATCATGCTTTGGGGATTCCTCATGCAGAGGAATCCATGAGGATGCACTGGGTGGCATGGGACCCAGAGGGGCTGGGGTGGAAAACTGCTGCTGTCTGGTCCTTCTGATGGGCTCCAGAAGCTCATCTTGACTGGAGGAACCTCCTGCTACAAGATGCCACCAATCCCTATTATCTCCAGGGGTTGAGAAGTTCAGATGGGGTGGGAAAAGAAGTTCAGATGGGGTTCATGGGGGTGGGAAAAGAAATCCAGGAGGACCCCAGGTGCCTTCACTTCCCCACAGGGTTATATGAAGCCACTGAAGCAACCGGAGAACTCTCTGCTCTGTGACCCGTCGCTGGTGGATGAGATCTTCGACCAGATTCCCGAGCTGCTGGAGCACCATGAGCAGTTCCTGGAGCAGATCCACGACTGTGTGCAGAACTGGCACGAGAAGCAGAAAGTGGGAGACCTCCTGGTGCAGTCGGTAGGTCCCTGAGGGGGGTGGTTTTTCCTCCAGGGAACCCAGGACTGCCCCTTCTCGGGCATGGGTCCAGCAGGAGAAGTTCTTTTTGGAGCAGGAGGCAGGGAAGTGATTAAAGGATGGGCTGAGCAGGCCTGAGATGGAGAACAGGAGACAATCTCCAGGCCTGCTGTCTGCTTAGCATAACGTCAGGGGCTGCAGCTCCACGTTTCTGCCTGGGGAGCAGAAATGTCAGGGCTGAAAAATCGAGGGGGGCCAGGAGGTGGGTGAGTCCTCCCTGAGCCAGCCCAGAGCCATCATTAACCCTTGGAGCAGCTTCTTCCAGACTTACCCAGGAAGGAACAGCCTGCCCAGGGAGGTTGTGGAGTCTCCTTCTCTGGGGACATTCAAACCCCCCCTGGATGTGTCCCTGTGTCACCTGCTGGAGGTGACCCTGCTCTGGCAGGGGGGTTGCACTCGATGATCTTTTGAGGTCCCTTCCAACCTCTCGCTTTCTACGATTCAACCCAGGAATGTCCAGGCTGGGTTTTTCCCCTTTGCCTTCCACCTCCCACCTTCTTTTTCCCTCCCAGTTCTCCAAGGATGTGCTGGTGAACATCTACTCAGCCTACATTGACAACTTCCTCAACGCCAAGGACGCCGTCAGGATCGCCAAGGAAGCCCGACCAGCGTTCATGAAGTTCCTGGAGGTGGGGCTTGGATCTTCTCCCTATAGATGTTGGCCAAAGTCCAGAACAAGGCTGCTGGTGGGGTGGGATGGAAGTAAACTGTTCCTCTGTGGTCAGACTGGGATTTTTTTTTTCCCCCCTTCTTCTTGGTTTTATTGTAAAGAAGCCAAGTGGGGATGAACCGGAGTCACTCCAGATGGTGTAAAACCAAAAGCACCCTGACCCTAAATGGGTGTTGCTTCAAATCCTGGGCTGGTGGCACACTAGGTCCCTGCTGGGTCCCACCTAATGGTGCCATCCTTGTCCCCCACGGGTGTTTTGCAGCAAAGCATGCGGGAGAACAAGGAGAAGCAGGCTCTGTCTGACCTGATGATCAAACCAGTGCAGAGGATCCCACGATACGAGCTCCTGGTGAAGGTGGGTGCTGGCAGCAGGACCTCTGTGCCATGCCACGAGTGGGTGAGATCACAGCTCCTCCTCATCCCCACCTAACAGGAGCTTTTAGGGGGTCTCATGTCCCTTCCAGCCCCTTTTCCCCATCCCTTGACATGGTGCTCCCAGCTCCTGGGGTTGGTCACCCCTCTGAAGGTCACCCTGCTGTACCCCTGCATGGTCCCCTTCTCTTCTGCCTTTCTGCAGTGGCATTTTGGGGTCAGTTGCACTGTCACTCCCTCTGTGCCTCAGTTTCCCCTTGCCAGACTCCCTCTCCTTGGTGCTAGAGCTAACGGAGGATGCACTTTTCATCGAGTCAGAGAATGGTTTGGGTTGGCAGAGACCTTCAGAGGGTTTTGGGTCGGAGACCTTCAGAGGTCAGCTAGTGCAACCCCATGCCATGGACTGGGCACCTTCCACTGGGTCAGGTTGCTCAAAGCCCCACTCAGCCTCACCTTGGACACATCTAAGAATGAATTTTAGGTGTCCCTCCAAGGTGATGATGTGTGCTCAGGAGCTGGTGGCCTCTTTAGAAGTGGCAAAGACCAGGCTGGTGGTGGTGGCCAAAGCTCAAGGCTTTGTTTCTTTGCCAAACCTCTACAGCCAGAGGAACTTGGCTTGGAGGTGTGATGGCCTTGCCCATGCCCTGGCTTTTTCCATGGTGACATCCTATTTATGTCCCCATGGCAGGACCTGCTGAAGCACACACCAGAGGACCACCCCGACCACCCCTTCCTCATCGACGCCCAACGCAACATCAAGCAAGTGGCTGAGAGGATCAACAAAGGGATGAAGAGTGCAGAGGAGGTGGAGAGGAACGCCCGGATCGTGCAGGAGATTGAGTCCCACATTGAAGGGATGGAGGATGTATGTATGGGGAGCTGACATGGGGTTGCTCTTTCCTCCTCCCCATAACACAACCAGTTGTCCTCTGGCTGGGTCACCCCAGTTGGGCCACTTGTTTTCTCCTCCAGGTCCTCCTTTTCCCATCATCTCTTGGCCTTGGTGGGCTTCTGGGGATTTGGGAAGGGTTTTGAGGTGCCTGTTCTGAGCTGGGGGTGGGAGGGAGGCACAGGGAGAAGGGATGAATCCCCACCCAGGAATCCCCCACTCACAAACCTCCTTGTCCCCACAGCTCCAGGCCCCACTCCGCAGGTTCCTGCGCCAGGAGATGGTGGTGGAAGTGGTAAGAGAGGGGGGGTCCCTTGCTGTTGATGGGTGGTTTCATCAAGGCCATGGGACAGCAGAGTAGGTGGGATGGTGGAAGGCTGTGGTTGCAGGTCATGGGTTGTCCATGTGCCTGTGAGAGGATGGAGATGGATGGATGGATGGATGGATGGATGGATGGAGGGATGGATGGATGGATGGATGGATGGAGGGATGGCTGGCTGGCTGGGTGGATGGATGGATGGATTGAAAAACCAGCCTGATGGAAGGATGCATGAAAGGATAGATGGAAGGATGGAAGAAGAATATCTAGAAGTGTGGACAGGTCGATCAATGACAGATCAAAGGGGACAGTATAAAATTCCCCAAGTGTGGGTGGGAAGAGAAGATGGGTTTGGGAGCAGGCAGGAGGCAGAGAGAGCCTGCAGCATCCCCAGGCCAGGGATGGACAGGGAGGCTGGAGGATGCCACCATGGAGGTCCTGGTGAGCCCATGTTCCCATGATCCCAGTGCTTCCTTGGGAGTGTCACCCTGTAGCTTTGCCTTGATCCCATTGCACCCCTGTCCCCTTCCACCATCGGGAAGACATGGCCGCTCCTGTCCCACTCTGCAGCTGTGGGGAAACTGAGGCAGGGACCACCTCCAGCACCAACAAAGGGTGGCTGTTAACATTTTGGTGTCTCCCACCACTCCACAGAAGGCTGTGGGGGGGAAGAAGGACCGTTCCTTCTTCCTCTTCACGGACCTCCTGGTGTGCACCACGCTGAAGCGCAAGTCGGGCTCCCTCCGCCGCAGCTCCATGAGCCTGTGAGTACCCCCTGGGGACAGCCACCACCACCACCCCGTGACCTTAGGGCTGTTTCCATGAGCTGAGATGGCTTTAGGGTGGCTGAGGACATGGGTGCAGCTCAGACATCTGCTCCACAACCTTGTAGGTACACGGCAGCCAGCGTCATCGACACAGCCAGCAAGTACAAACTGCTCTGGAAGTTGCCACTGGAAGACGTGGAGATTGTCAAAGGTCTTGTCACTGCCTGCTGGAGTGTCCCAACCCCACCCCAAAAACCCTAATGCTCACCCCTGGCTTTGGGAAGGAGGAGTTTAATGCCATGAGTGTGTCTGCACACAGGTGCCTCACAAGCCACCAACAGGGAGAGCATCCAGAAGAGCATCTGTCGTTTGGATGAAGACCTCAACACATTGGGGCAAGTCAGCAAGCTGTCAGAGAGCCTCAGTTTCCCCCACCAGGTATGAGGATGATGGTTGTAGTGTCATCCCCTATCTGGACACATTCCCTGTGGGATCATCCAGGAGGTCCTCAGTGGGAGGGAGAACCTGTGAATGGGCTGCAGGCCATGAGTATCCTCTAAGGGTCCAGATGCCACCAAACCCAAAACCAGAGGGGGGTTTGGGGCAGGCTCTGAAGGGTACTTGGGGGTGAATGGGGGCAGCATCATGTGGTGGCCTTGGTGATGTCCCCTGGCCAGACACCTTCCCCAACTGGAAGAACTCCCCAACAGGGAGAACCTGTGGAAAGGGTTGTCCTGTGGTGGCCATGACTGTCCTCTAAGGGCACAGATGCCACCAGCTCTGAAGCCACAGGAGCAGCCTCTGAAGGATGCTTGGGGATGGACAGGGACATCATCACAATGGTGGCCCTGGTGCTGTCCCCTGACCAGACACCTTCCCTGTGGGACCCTCCAGGATGTCCTTGGTGGGAGGGAGACCCCATGGAAAGGCTGAAAGCCATGAGTGTCCTGTAAGAGCCCAGATGCCACCAGTCTCAAAGCCACAATGGGGTGTGAAGGATGCCTGGGGATGGACATCATCACACAAAGGTCTGGTGGTGGCCAGTCCCCAAGAGCTGAAATTCTGCCCCTGTCCCCAGAGGACCAACTGGAATGTCCTCTGAGAGGAAGAACCTGTGGAAAGGGTTGTCCTCTGGTGGCCATGGTTCTCCTTTAAGGGCACAGATGCCACCAGCTCTGAAGCCACAGGGGCAGCCTCTGAAGGATGCTTGGGGATGGACAGGATCACCATCACATGGTGGCCCTGGTGCTGTCCCCTGACCAGACACCTTCCCCGTGGGATCTTCCAGGATGTCCTTGGTGGGAGGGAGACCCCATGGAAAGTGTGCTGTAAGGGCCCAGATGCCACCAATTCCAAAGCCACAATGGGGTGTGAAGGATGCCTGGGGATGGACATCATCACACAAAGGTCTGGTGGTGGCCAATCCCCAAGAGCTGAAGTTCTGCCCCTGTCCCCAGAGCCTGGATGATGTGATCAAGGACCTGATGGCTGCCATCCACCGGGATCTGGCAGAGAAGCAATCCCTGTCCTTCAGCATGGGCTTCCCCCCCAACAAAATGGAGCTCAGCACCACCAAAGCTGATGGCACCGAGTCCTTCATCTTTGAGTTCCCCAACCCTGATGCCCGACTGGGCTTTGAGCAAGCTTTTGAGGATGCCAAGAAGAAGCTGGGTAACACCAGGGGCTGGGGAGATGGACATGGGGTTGGGTTTGGCACCATAGAATGGGTTGTGTGGGAAGGGACCTTCAAGATCCTCCAGTTCCAACCTCCCTCCCAGGGTTTTAACATGCTAGGGCTGCATCTTGCTTATTGTGGTGGATTTTGTTGTTTTGAATGAAAGTTATGGCCATTGGCTGAGTAGTTTCAGATAAAAACTGTTGCTATCAAGGAAGCTTTAATAGCTTCAGATCCACTTCCCCTCTGATCTCAGGCACTTTGATAAGTGCTGACCTCCAGCAAGAAACCTTCTCCTTCCTATTTTAAGGGGAAACAGAGATGGGAAAGGTGCAGGGAAATTAATGTGGTTTAGTCCTTTTTTGGATGTACTGAAAGATAAGGAAGTAGCAGAATCTGGGGCAATTTGTGCCAGGGGAAATGGGCTTGAAAATTTAAAACTTAATTTTAATTTAACCCCACTGGGTTTAAAAATACACAAGAAATGTTTATACCTTAGATTGGCTTTTCAGCTAGAAGGATTTATGTTTGTTGGCTCTTCATAGAATCAGAGAATGGGTTTGGGTTGGAAGGGACCTTCCAGCTCCTCCAGTTCCAACTCCTGCATGTGCAGGGACCCCTCCCACTGCCCATGTTGCTCCAAGCCCCATCCAACCTGGGCTGAGACACTGCCAGGGATGGGACAGCCACAATTTCCCTGGACAACCTTTCCCATCAATGCCCTCTCTTTGATAGACCCCTTTCCCCCATCACTTCTTCATCCTCCAATTTGATTTTCCCAGCTTCCAGCAAAAACTGCCTGGACCCGGAGTTCCTCAAAGCCATCCCCATCATGAAGACACGGAGCGGGATGCAGGTACTTGGTGGCTGTGTTCAAGCATCCCCTAGGAGCTGTGGTCCCCTCCATCCAGGTGGCTTCATCTCCAGATGCTCCTTAATCATTCCCAAGTGACTCAATCATCCTGGTTTTGGTTTTGGTTTTGGTTTGGTTTTGGGTTTCGTTTCGGTTTTGGGTTTGGTTTTGATTTCAGTTTCGATTTTGATTTTTTTAAAAATGTTTTTCCTTCCCTTCCCAGTTTTCTTGTGCTTCTCCAAGCCATGGCAGCCCAGAAAGTTCTCATGAAGTTTGGGTTTGCAACAGTGATGGGTACGTGGGGCAGGTTTGTTTGCTCAGCATCAGGAAGGAGCCCACAGTGGAAGCTTGCATCGCCGTCTGCTCCGCCCGGATCCTCTGCATCGCTTCCGTGCCCGGCCTCAAACGGACCTATAGGTAGGACATCCATTCCCACCATTCCTCACGGATCCAGGAGGTGATGGGGAGATGCTGGAGCTTCTTTCCCCTCCCTCCTCCTTCCCCTCGTGGTGGTAGGGAACGTGCCGAGGCGGTGGGAAGTCCCTCCTCGGAGCCGACGGCAGCGGAGGACGCGGGGCCGCAGCCCTGCCTGCACATCTCCATCTCGGGATCCTCCCTGGAGCTCTCGGAACCAGTGGATGGAGGAAACAGGGAGCTGGTGCCCTTTGATAGTGATGACACGGATGATGAGTCCTCGCCCAGTCCCTCGGGGACGCTGCAGAGCCAAGCCAGCCACTCCACCATCTCCTCCAGCTTCGGCAGTGAGTCCGCCCCTAGGTCTTGCTTAGCAAAAATAAAATACAGCAAACCCTAAACAAAACCTACTTAGAATCATAGAATAGAATCAGAGTTGTTAAGGTTGGAAAAGACCTCTAAGATCATCGAGTCCAACCATCAACCCAACACCACCATGCCCACTAAACTGTGTCCTGATGTGTTACATCTCCATGGGTTTTGAATCCTCCAGGGATGGGGACTCCACCACTGCCCTGGGCAGCCTGGGACAGGCTCTGACAACCCTTTCCAGGAAGAAATTGTTCCCAATATCCAACCTAAACCTCTCCTGGTGACACTTGAGGCCATTTTCTCCTGTCCTATCACTTGCTCCTTAGGGCAAGAGACAAATGTCCCCCAGCCCTGGCTCCAACCTCCTCCCAGGGAGTTGCAGAGATCCAGAAGTTCTCCCCTCCTCCTCCTTTTCTCCAGGCTGAACACCCCCAGCTCCCTCAGCTGCTCCTGCTCAGATTTCTGCTCCAGACCCTTCCCCAGCTCCATTCCCCTTCTCTGGACACACTCCAGCCCCTCAATGTCCTTCTTGCTGTGAGGGACTCAAAAGTGACCCCAGGATTTGAGGTGCAGCCTCCCCAGTCCCAAGCACAGGGGCCTTTTTTGCCCTAAAATGACCACTTTAGGTCAGAATGCCAGGTTGGAAGGGACCTCAAGGATCATCTGGTCCAACCTTTCTAAGTTGGAACACAGTTTAGATGAGGTGGCCCAGCACCCTCTCAAGCTGAGGCTTCAAAGTGTCCAATGTTGGGCAATCCACCACTTCCCTGGGGAGATTATTCCAATGTCCATAGTGAAAAATTTTCTTTTGGTGCCCCTTCAGGGTCTCCCCAGGAGTAATATGCACCCATTTCCCCTCATCTTTTCCACGTCACTCCTTGTAAAAAGTCTCCATCATCTTGGTAGCCACCATGAGGTGCATACAGTCATCAAATGATGGGTGGCTCCATTGGTTTGGCCATTCTGCCTTAGATTCCTTGGGGAAATCTGTATGGTGGAGGGCTTTTGAGCCAAGGAAATCCCAGGAAAAGAGATGTTGGGAGGTTATCAGCCCCACACGGTGGTGTTGGGATGGGAATGGTGGCTTTAGATAATAGTTCAGATGAAACCTGTTGGGTGTAGGGGTCGGGCATCCCTACGCATTGCTTCCCCATCGCTTCGCTGGGCGTTGGGTGGCCTTGGTCTGCCTCATTCTTTCCTCTTCTCCACAGATGAAGAGATCCAGAGCTGCAAGGAGGCAACGGTGGAGACGACGAGCTCGGAGGAAGAGCAAGAACCTGGCTTCATGCCCATCACTGGCACCTACAGCCAAAACAGGCACGGAGAGAGCCCCACAGATGGCAGAGCCCTGCGCCGCTCCAGCCGCGGCTCCTTCACCCGGGGCAGCCTCGAAGACCTTCTCAGCCTGGACCCTGAAGCCCATCAGAGCTCCATGTGGTTGGGCACTGAGGATGGCTGGTATGTCCCCTGAGGATGACTGGTGTGTCCCCTGAGGATGGAGGATGGGATGGAGAGACTGGATCCATAGGGCAATTGTCTGAGGTTCTGCAAGGCCAAGTGTCACATCCTGCACTTGGGTCACATCAACCAAACAAAATGCTCCAGGCTTAGAAAACTTGGAAAATGCCCTAAGAAAAAGGAGCTCTTAGGTGCTGTTGAAAGGAGCAGGGAAGAAGCCAGGAGGTTGTTTGGGAGTTGTTGTTTTCCCTTGGGAAGACTTCCAAGAAATGGAGGGAGAGGAGTAACCAAAAGCAGAAGGGAGCAGACCATGGTGTGGAGGTTTTATTCTGTGGTCTTCATGGAGGAGAACTTCTGATATGGGTCCTGCACTGGGGTCACACCAACCCCAGGCAATGCTCCAGGCTTAGGAAACTTGGAAAGTCCCTGGAGGAAAAGGAGCTGGGGGTGATGGTCAAGAGTGGCTGAATATGACCCAGTGTGTGCCCAGGTGGCCCAGAAGGCCCCCAGCATCCTGGCTTGTATCAGCACTGGTGTGGCCACCAGCAGGAGCAGGGCAGGGATTGTCCCCCTGGGGTGGGCACTGGGGAGGCTGCACCTCAAATCCTGGGGTCAGTTTTGGGTCCCTTGTGACAAGAAGGACATTGAGGGGCTGGAGTCTGTCCAGAGAAGGGGAATGGAGCTGGAGAAGGGTCTGGAGCAGAAATCTGAGCAGGAGCAGCTGAGGGAGCTGGGGGTGTTCAGCCTGGAGAAAAGGAGGAGGAGGGGAGAACTTGGATGAGGGGGTTGAGTCCACTGTTTGTAAATTCACAGATGACACTAAATTGGGTGTGGGTTTGGATCAGCTGGAAGGCAGGACGGCTCTGCAGAGGGACCTGGACAGACTGGGGAGCTGGGATGAGTCCAATGGGATGAGGTTCAAGACAAGAACCCCATGGGGAGCTGCAGGCTGGGCACAGAGTGGCAGAAAGGGAGCTGGGATTGGCAGGAAGCTGAAGAGGAGGCAGCAGTGTGCCCAGGTGGCCAAGAAGGCCAATGGCATCCTGGGCTGGCTGAGGAAGAGCGTGGCCATCAGGTCCAGGGAAGGGATTCTGCCCCTGTGCTCAGCTCTGGG
>NW_022045527.1:0-28622 GCF_003957555.1 Calypte anna | reverse complement strand
GGAGTGGCACATCCTTTCTTCAGGTGTGTACTGAAAGAGTTTTCCATACCTTGCCCAGACCTTTGCAAATAGTTAATTAAAAATTAAAAATGCCACCTGACAATTTCATTGTCCACCCCAGGTCCGTTGCCTGATAGTCTTCAGCACGAAAAATGAGTTTATTCTCTCTGTTTGCTTTGTTTTGATTTATTTGGGGTATTTTTTTAGGGTTTTTTTATTGCTAATGTGCAGAGAGGCTCCTGTCCTGTGTGCTCTTGACTTCTGCAGATTTATACAGATTTCTGCTCTGGTGAGGCCACAGCTTGAGTCCTGTGTCCAGTTCTGGGCCCCTCAGCCCCTCAGGAAGGAGCTTGAGGTGCTGGAGCAGGTCCAAAGGAGGCAAGTGGGCTGGTGAAGGGATCCAGCAGAGATGCTGTGAGGAGAGGCTGAGGGAGCTGGGGGTGTTGAGGCTGGAGAAGAGGAGGCTCAGGGGAGACCTCATCACTCTCTGCAACTCCCTGAAAGGAGGTTGGAGCCAGGGAGGGGTTGGTCTCTTTTCCCAGGCAACTCTCAGCAAGACAAGAGGCCATGGTCTCAAGTTGTGCCAGGGGAGGTTTAGGTTGGAGATTGGCAAGAATTTCTTTGTGGAGAGGGTGATCAGGCATTGGAATGGGCTGCCCAGGGAAGGGGTGAATTCTCCCTGTCTGGAGCTATTTCCAAAGAGCCTGGATGTGGCACTGAGTGCCATGGGCTGGGAACCACGGGGGGAGTGGATCAAGGGTTGGACTTGATGATCTCTGAGGTCCCTTCCAACCCAGCCAATTCTATGATTCTCCCCTGTTTGCTTGGACCCAGATTATTTTTTGCCACAAAAAGGAGTCATCTGTTTAATTTTACAAAACATTACTGGAGCTGCTGGAACTGAAGCTGCAGCCCACGTCTTCTTGATAAATGACTGTGTGTATTCCTGGAAGGAAGTTAAAATGGGGCTGTGTTATATTTGGTACCTCCTGAAGCACTGAGGCTACTTGGAGTACAGAATGTGCTCAAAAAGAGACTAATTTGCCACTGCAGAGCTTGATGTGATGGGATTTGTCAAGTCGTCATTTCTGCTGGAATTCTCTTCCCTCCTGGAGATCATGGCTCAGATATTTTAGAGCTGTTACAGCTTTCAACTGGGGGACTGCAAAGGCAAGGCAAAAAAACCTAAAATCAGGCAATGAATATGTTTATTACAAGGTGGGAATAGAGAAGTAAAGCACAGATATGAGAGATGGAAGCATTACTGAGCCCTTTCCCTGGGAGTGATCATCACAGAAGGGCTGAGAGTGGAAGGAACCTCAGAGATCATTTTCCCAACTCTCTGCCATGCCCAGGGACACCTCTCATCCAGCCCAGGATGCTCCAAGCCTCATCCAACCTGGACTTGAGCACCTCCAGGGAGGGAGCAGCCACAGCTTCTCTGGGAAATCTGTTCCAGGGTCTCATTACTAAAGAACTTCTTCCTAAGATCCAGTCTAAACCTCTTCTCCTTCAGTTTAAATCCATTTCCCTTGTCCTGTCACAGGAAACTCTTATGGAAAGTCCCTCTCCATCCTTCCTGGAGGTTCCTTCAGGGACTGGGGGGCAGCTTTAAGGTCCCCCCAGCATCTCCTCTTTTTTAGGCTCTCCTCATGGCAGAGCTGCTCCAGCCCCTGGATCATATTTGTGACCTCCTCTGGACTCATCCCAAGAAATCTTTGTCCTTATGGTGGGGACACCAGAACTGGATGCAATATTTGAGGTGAAATCTCACAAGAGCAGAGTAGAAGAGGGGAGAGCATCACCCCTCTTGCTCTGGTGGCCATGGGACAGGAAGGGGACATCCACAATTTCCCTGGGAAATCTGTCCCAGAGTCTCACCACCTGAGGAATTTCTTCCTAAGATCCAGTCTGAACCTCTTCTCCTTCAGTTTGAAACCATTTCCCTTGTCCTGTCCCTGGACACTTGTATGAAAATTCCCTCTCCATCCTTCCTGGAGGTTCCTTCAGGGATTGGGGGGCAGCTCTAAAGTCCTCCCAGAGTCTCCTCTTTTTCAGGCTGAACAATCCCATCTCCCTCAGCCTCTCCTCCTGGTCCAGCCCCTGGATCATCTTTCTGACCTCCTCTGGACTCATCCCAACAAATCTTTGTCCTTGTGATGGGGACACCAGAGCTGGATGCAATATTTGAGGTGAAATCTCACAAGAGCAGAGTAGAAGAGGGGAGAGCATCACCCCTCTTGCTCTGGTGGCCATGGGACAGGAAGGGGACATCCACAATTTCCCTGGGAAATCTGTCCCAGAGTCTCACCACCTGAGGAATTTCTTCCTAAGATCCAGTCTGAACCTCTTCTCCTTCAGTTTGAAACCATTTCCCTTGTCCTGTCCCTGGACACTTGTATGAAAATTCCCTCTCCATCCTTCCTGGAGGTTCCTTCAGGGATTGGGGGGCAGCTCTAAAGTCCTCCCAGAGTCTCCTCTTTTTCAGGCTGAACAATCCCATTTCCCTCAGCCTCTCCTCCTGCTCCAGCCCCTGGATCATCTTTCTGACCTCCTCTGGACTCATCCCAACAAATCTTTGTCCTTGTGATGGGGACACCAGAACTGGATGCAATGTTTGAGGTGAAATCACACAAGAGCAGAGTAGAAGGGGGGGAGCATCACCTCTCTTGCTCTGCTGGCCATGGGACAGGGATGGGACAGCCACAACTTCTCTGGGAAATCTGTCCCAGACTCTCACCACCTGAGGAATTTCTTCCTAAGATCCAGTCTGAACCTCTTCTCCTTCAGTTTGAAATCATTTCCCTTGTCCTGTCCCTGGACACTTTTATGAAAATTCCCTCTCCATCCTTCCTGGAGGTTCCTTCAGGGATTGGGGGGCAGCTCTAAAGTCCTCCCAGAGTCTCCTCTTTTTCAGGCTGAACAATCCCATCTCCCTCAGCCTCTCCTCCTGCTCCAGCCCCTGGATCATCTTTCTGACCTCCTCTGGACTCATCCCAACAAATCTTTGTCCTTGTGATGGGGACACCAGAGCTGGATGCAATATTTGAGGTGAAATCACACAAGAGCAGAGTAGAAGGGGGGGAGCATCACCTCTCTTGCTCTGCTGGCCATGGGACAGGGATGGGACAGCCACAACTTCTCTGGGAAATCTGTCCCAGACTCTCACCACCTGAGGAATTTCTTCCTAAGATCCAGTCTGAACCTCTTCTCCTTCAGTTTGAAACCATTTCCCTTGTCCTGTCCCTGGACACTCCTAGGAAAATTCCCTCTCCATCCTTCCTGGAGGTTCCTTCAGGGATTGGGGGGCAGCTCTAAGGTCCCTCCAGAGCCTTCTCTTCTCCAGGCTGAACAATCCCATCTCCCTCAGCCTCTCCTCCTGCTCCAGCCCCTGGATCATCTTTTTGGCCTCCTCTGGACTCATCCCAACAAATCTTTGTCCTTGTGATGGGGACACCAGAACTGGATGCAATATTTGAGGTGAAATCTCACAAGAGCAGAGCAGAGGAGCAGCATCACCTCTCTGCATCTCCTCAATGCTTTCCTCTGGGTGCCTCCTAGGATGGGTTTGGTTTTCTGAGCTGCACAAGCAGACCCTGAGCTCACCCTGAGCTTCTCATCAATCACCACCCCCAAGTCCTCCTCTTCACAGCCCCTCAGTGCTGATGTGCTGGGTAACAACAGAGTTGGGATGATTTGGATCTTTGAGCATCACCAGGGTGGGGTTTGGTTTCTCTCCAAGGATGCCACCTCAGATGTGTGTGTTGGTTTCCTGCATTATGCAATGAGGGAAACCTGAGTAAAAATGAAGATTTAGCTCTGATTTTTTCTTATTTTTGGTCTTTTTTTCCCCTGTTGTTTTCTAATTTCGTGCTGTTTCCTTTGCTTGGGCTTGAAGGGCTTCTTGGTGCAGTGAGAGGTGGGACAGATCAGTGCTTCCAAAGAAATGATTGTTTTACTGACCTCTACACCCTCTTTTCTCCCTGAGATTGGTTTTTGGGTGAAGGTAAACTGATACCAGGTCAGTGGTTAGAAGCAATGAAGAAATATTTAAAGCAAACCTTTTAGTACTGGGCTGATTAAACCAAACAACTGTTACAGGGAGCACTGCTCCTGCTTTGTGAACAGTAGGTTTTCTGTTCCTCTGTATAATGCAGAAAGCATGTGGAGCTGCTTGAGAGGTTTTTTGGTTTTTTTTTGTGTTCTGGACTTTATTTTGAGGTATTTTCTTTTCAGTTCTCAGAGCTTTTGGGTCAGCTGGGAAGGGAGGGTGTAGGAGGAACGTGTCAAAGTTTGCTTGGCCTGTTCTGTCCCAAATCCTGACAAAGAGCAAGGACTGAAGTGAAAGCTTCAACTTTGCTTTCTCCTGCTTGAAAACTGAGAGGATCCTACTCCTGATTCCATCTACTCCTGATGCTGTTGCTTTCTAGTTCCTACACAGTTCCTCAGCAGAACGTAGTTGCTGTAGACTTTGTGCAAGATGTGAGTATTCCCTCCAAAATCAGAGCTGTAGCAAAAAAATTTCTATGTGATTTGTGGCTTTTTTAAACTTTGGTTTGGTTTGGTTTGGGTTTTTTTGTTTTGTGATTTGAAGGTGCAAATGTTGAATTTCTGCTGCCTTTCTTCCTGTACCTCTGGTGAGGGAAAATGTATCCTTGGTGTTTTTTGAGGGAAGGGAAAATGAGATGTTTATTGTTTATTGATGAAAATGAGATGTTTATTGTTGTTCAGCCTGGAGAAGGCTCCAGGGAGACCTTAGAGCAGCTTCCAGTGCCTGAAAGGGTGACAAGAAAGCTGGGGAGAGACATTTGAAAAGGGCAGGGAGTGATAGGACAAAGGGGAATGGTTTTGAACTGGAAAAGGGGAGATTGAGGTTGGAGATGGGGAAGAAATTCTTGGATTTGAGGGTGGGGAGAGCCTGGAACAGGTTGAGAGAGTTGGGGGTGTTCAGCCTGGAGAAGAGGAGGCTCCCAGGGGAGCTCAGAGCAACCTTCCAATATCTGAAGGGGCTCCAAGAAAGCTGGGGGAGGGCTTTGGACACGGGGGGGTAGGGAGAGGAGAAGGGAAATGGGTTAAAAGTTGGAGAGAAAGGGGAGATTGAGGTTGGAGATGGGGAAGAAATTCTGGAATTTGAGGGTGGGAAGAGCCTGGAACAGGTTGAGAGAGTTGGGGGTGTTCAGTCTGGAGAAGAGAAGGTTCTGGGGAGCCCTTGGAGCAGCTTCCAGTGCCTGAAGGGGCTCCAGGAAAGCTGTGGAGGGACTTTGGACAGGGGCCTGGAGGGATGGGATGAGGGGGAAGAGTTTCCAGCTGCAAGAGGGGAGATGGAGAGGAGATATTAGAAGAAATTCTTGAATTTGAGGGTGCTGAGCCCCTGTCCCAGGTTGCCCAAGGAAGCTGTGGCTGCCCCATCCCTGGCAGTGTCTCAGCCCAGGTTGGATGGGGCTTGGAGCAACCTGGGCTGTGGGAGGGGTCCCTGCCCATGGAACTGGGGTTGGGACTGAATGATTTTTCAGGTCCCTTCCAACCCAACCCAGTCTGGGATCCTGGATCTGTGTTTAACACCGTTCACACTGCACCGTCTGTTCTGCAGCTCCTCTTCCCGGAGCCACCTCCCTCCTTCCTTCCCTCTCCCCCTCTTCTCCTGCATCCCCCATGCTCCTCCTTTTCTGGCTGCATTTCTTTCATGTACCCCATTCCTTGTTTTCCTCCACTGGAGGCAAAGCCCACCCTTTGCTAGAAGGAGCTGTGTTTTCTGTCTGACAGGTTTACCCACAGAGCCTGACAAATCTCTCTCTTTCTCTCTGTTGGTTGCTGCTGCAGAGCTGTGGAATGCTGTGAAGACTCTGCCCTGCAGCCCTAGGCAGACTCCTCTCCAGATTATCTCCACCTGAAGGAAGTTCTCATCCAAGAGGTATGAATTCCCATTTTATTTGATCCCTGGAATTGTCACAATTGAGTTTTGATGCCTCTCCAACCACCTTTTTCCCTACTTATCCACGGTCAGAAAAAGCTTTGGATGCCACTGAGATGGATTTAAAAGTGTTTGGTATGAGCTGAACCTTTGCTTAGAGGAAATGCACTTTGGGACAGAATCACATTACACTTCAAACTGAGCAGGGAATTGCTGGATCAAGAAAGGCAGAAGCTGAAGCTGCAGCAACACTGCTTGGTTTATTGTGTTGATTTATAAAGACAATAAACATAAGGTAATCAGCAGCCTGGAGCTGAGCACACAGCAGGTATGAGCTGCTCCTCTAAAGAACTGTGAGAAGGGTTTTAAGTGTTTATTACTCTTAATATCTTCTTAGTAAATAATTTATTTTGGGTTTCTATTAAAAAGCAGGTGAAAAGCATTTGCTGTGTTCACTAGCTGGGTCAAAGGCATGATCCTGGTGTGAATTGCTGCATTTGCCTGGAGACAGGCAGACAATTTTCTCACCATTTATGTAGCTGCCTTTCAGAAAAAAAAAATCTGGAGACATTTTTTAAAAGATAAACTTTGCCATGAGTGGTCTGTGTGTTGGTCAGGGCAGGTTCTGCCTTACACTCTTTGTTTTCATACCTGTGAGACACTGAACAGGTCAAACCCTTTAGGGAATTACAGATAAGGAAATCAAATATTCCAGTCGTGGTACAGGATGGCATTCAGGTAGCTATTAAATATGAACACACCACTTCAGGAAATCCCTGTGCTGCAGGTGGCCATGGGCTGGAAAATGTGCTGTGCAAACATCACTTTCCTTCTGCCCTCTGCTTCAGTATTCCCTCTGCTTCAGTATTCCCTCTGCTTCAGTATTCCCTCTGCTTCAATATTCCCTCTGCAGAGAAGATGCTGGGATAGCTGGAATGTCAGTCTGACCCAACCCAGCTGTTCTTCTGCTGTAGTATGGAAAAAAACAGGTTTTTTTTTCCCTTTCCCCCCTTTCTATATGTTTTGTTGCTTGCTTAGTAACATGAACTTTAAACATCAGCTGCCAGGATACCCACTGAGGGTTCTGCTCCTGCTCAAGTTGGATTTGCTGAAAACCAGATGTGGACAGACAAGAGCAGAGCTGGTGGGTGCTTTCTGCTCTTGGATCCATTGCACTGCTCTGGGATCCAACACTGAGGCTCCTTTATCCTCCCAGGATTTTAGAAAGCAGAAAGGATCCAGCCCTGCTTTGGGAAAAACCTTCCCTAATGAGTTGTCCACTCTTGGGGTACAGCCCAAACCAAGCTGGGATTTCTTCCTCATCCCATCCTCAGCAACTCAGCTTTGGTGGGATGGGACAGAAAGTGCCAAGCATGTCAGAAAAGCTTTGCTTCATCCTTCCCTGTGTCATTCAACACTGAAGGGCCCCTTCCCATCTCCCTCTTCACCTTTTTGTCGAATGTCATGCTAGAAAAAAAGGATAAAGGTGAAAAAAAAAGAGACCAAAAAAAAAAGAGACCCTCCTGCTGTTCTTATCCTCTTTTTCTGCCCAATGCCCTCTCCTCTTATCTCCAACTTGAAGTAAAAGGCACAGCTGGGGCTATGTGGCTTTTTCTGGGCCTGAGAAACAGAGGTCAGGACAGCAGAAGGTAGAGAGGCAGAATCTCTCTAAAACTTAAAAAACATTTGATGAGTTCTGGAGGTAAGGAGAAAAGAGAGGTGAGGGCTGAGTTGCTCAGACTGGAGAAGTGGGACTGCCCTTGATGGGAGATCTGGAAGGCAAAATATTTTTCCAAATGAGAAATATGTTGTTGAGTGTTGGCTTTGTATGGGAAGGAGAGATTCTGGTGCAAGGGGAGCAGGATTCAGCTCCAGATTAAGAAATTTAAGTTGAAGTTTTGGGTGTTTGAGCTCCTGGCCTGGTCCCTGGAGATCTCAAGAGTGGAACTGATGGAGCTTGGAGGGGATTTAGGTGCCTACCTACTGGTTGTCCTCTTCAAGCAGATCGGTGTTGCTCTCCAGGCTGGGATTGCCCTTCTTGGTATCTCCCCCAGCCACTTTGGGCAGTTAATTTTCAGGTATTTTTGTCTTGGATTGAATCCAACCCTTTTAGACTCATGATAGTGAACAATGTTGAGAAATCAAAAGCCAGAAAAAATGGTATTAAACTCTTGAACACGTGTGTGCCCAACCTCTTATCACAGTTTACTTGGGTTGGGTTATTTCCTGCTTGGGAAGTACCTCACTCCCCAAAGCTACAGTGGAACTCCAGCAAATAAATAGTTAATTAAACAGTGTGTGTAAAGTCCCATCTCTCTAAAAATACCTCTCTTATCTGTGGAATGGTTTGGTTTGATGTAAATATTTTAAAATGTGCTTTCAGATGAGGCTGGGGTTTGTCCAGTGTGTGTGTGAGTGGAGTTTGGGGTGTGTTCAACCAGAACTTCAACAGATTTCCCCCATTTCCCTCAATATCTCTGCACTCATATGGAAAGTTTCTGATCTTCAGTCTCCTGATCACTGATCCTGGTTTGCTGGGGATCTTCCTTGAGTTGGGAATGCATCAAATCCAGAGCTAAAGTGAAGCATCTTGCTGTGATGGGTATTTCCCTGTTCCTGGGCCATGACTTCCTCACTTCATGGTTTTATTTTCTACTTCATGAGCAAATCCTCTGGTGACAAATCTCTTGAGTTTGCTTGAATTCTCAGCTCTGTTGTGGAGAATAAATTTATTTCCAGAGAACAGATGAAATGGAAGGTGATTCCTGTCAAGCCAAGTTCCATTCTGCATCCAGCTCTGGGGTCTCCAGTTCAGGACAGGGATGGAGCTGGTGGAGCAGGTCCAGAGGAGGCCAAAAAAAATGAGTTGAGAGATGGAAAAATGGAACTTCTCTGTTCTGGAGAAAGAGTTGAGAGAGTTGAGGAGAAAAGAAGGCTCCAGGGAGAGTGGCAGCAGCATTTCAATATATAAAGGTGACTTCTAAGACTTCTCACCAAGGCCTGTGGTGACAGGACAAGGGGTTTAAAGTGAAGAAGAGTATTTTTAGGTTTGACCTAAAGAAGAAGGGTTTTATTTTATGAGGGTGATGAGACACTGGGAGACAGAGAAGTTGTGGGTGCCCCTTCACTGGAAGTGTTCAAGGTGAGCTTGGACTGGGATGTGAGCAAGATTATCTTGGGAATGATGTCCCTGCCCATGGCAGGAGGATGGAACTGGGTGATTTTAAGATCTTTTCCAACCCCTGTGATTCTGTGTAGGTCCCAGGAGCATCAAATGATTATTTAAGAGTTCAAGATAGTTTGTTCCTGGTGGCATCTAATGATGGTGATCCCAAGGACAGTGGTTTGTGTTCCCTTCTTTGGGTCATGTTTAGAGCAGGGAAAAAGGATCTAATAGAACATTGTTAATGTTTTTAAGTAGGAGAATCACAGAATGGTTTGGGTTGGAAGGGACCTTCAGGATCATCCAGTTCCAACCCCTGTGCATGGGCAGGGATCCCTCCAGGCAGGTCAGAGGGGTTTTCCACCATTCCACATCCTGAGTGTGTGAGATACTTGGACATTTCCTAAGGATGCTCTCAGGCTGCCTTGAGAGTAGAAACCTCCAATGTGTTTCTTCTGCTCTTGCTTAGAATGGGTTGGAAGGGAGCTCAGAGATCCTCAAGTCCAACCCTTGATCCACTCCCCCCGTGGTTCCCAGCCCATGGCACTCAGTGCCACATCCAGGCTCTTTGGAAATAGCTCCAGACACGGAGAATCCACCCCTTCCCTGGGCAGCCCATTCCAATGCCTGATCACCCTCTCCAGAAAGAAATTCTTTCCAATCTCCAACCTAAACCTCCCCTGGCACAACTTGAGACCATGGCCTCTTGTCTTGCTGAGAGTTGCCTGGGAAAAGAGACCAACCCCCCCCTGGCTCCAACCTCCTTTCAGGGAGTTGCAGAGAGTGATGAGCTCTCCCCTGAGCCTCCTCTTCTCCAGCCTCAACACCCCCAGCTCCCTCAGCCTCTCCTCACAGCATCTCTGCTGGATCCCTTCACCAGCCCACTTGCCTCCTTTGGACCTGCTCCAGCACCTCAAGCTCCTTTCTGAGGGGCTGAGGGGCCCAGAACTGGACACAGGACTCAAGCTGTGGCCTCCCCAGAGCTGAGTTTTCTTCTTCTTCTGGTTTTCTTCTGGTTTTGCCAGCAACCTCTTGCAGCATAGTGGAAGAAACTGGAGTATGGACATTCTTGGTCCCCAGTGGGGAGTGGAGCTCCTCTTCTTTCTCTCCAGCTCTATCTCCTTCATCTTTCCACAATCTGATGGCCATGGAGCATTAAGCTCTCTTAAATGGGCCTCAGCTGAGACAGTTCCAAGTCCAAGAAGGTTTTGGATTCCCTCTGTTCCCTCTTTCCCATGCCAGCCACAAATCCTACAGGATTTGGAAGGCTTTGGAGTCTGTCATTACTTTGCCCATCCTTGCTTCCTGACCCCCTTCTGGGGCTGTTTTGTCTGGAAATGAGAAGACTGAGAGGGGATCTTATTAATTTATAAATATCTGAAGGGTGGATGCCAAGAAGAAGGGCTCAGTCTTGTTTCAGTGATCCTCTGAGATAGGAAAAAAGGCAGTGGAGACAAACTGGAGCACAGGAAATTCCTCCTCAACATGAGAAAGGTGACAAAGCACTGGACCAGGCTGCCCAGAGAGGAAAAGAGGGACTTTCAGAAGCTGTCTGGCACCTTTCTGTGTGTCCTGCCCTGGGTGATGCTGCTGTGGCAGGGAGGTTGGACTGGATGACCTCCAGAGCTCCCTTCCAACCCTTGCCATCCCAGGAAGCTTTTTTTTCATGGGAATTTTTGCTTCTTGAGAACTTTTTTATTCCATTGTGAACACTGCTGGAAAGCTGGGGGGGAGCAGTGAAAGGAACCCCCTGTGATGGACCTAAATGGGCTGTAACAGAGCACGTAGGGAAACTTCTTCCCTGCATAAGGTGATGAATTTTTACAGATTAATCACCCAGCATTTCATCTGAAGTTCATTCTTGCTAATTTTTCTCTTCTTCATCATAAAAAAAGAAATAAATTTAAATGTTGATATTGTGACTGAGTGACCAGTCAGATGTCTCTGGGAAGATGATGTTTCCTATAACTAGAAAGAAAAATCAACTGCCAAAAACTGTTTTAAAAAAAAAAAAAAGGAAGGTTTTAACAAGATTTATGGATGCCACAGGATTCTCCATGGTTTATGGGTCACCAAGCTTTCCCAGACTGACTCCTACTTCTGATCTATGAGTTAATGTGCTGCAGATATTGCCCTGAGGCATATGGAGAGCTCACCAAAATAATTTCTGTCTGTCTACTCAGCAGGAAAGATGCAGTTGGGGCCTTTTCTTTCTCTGAGTGTAGGTTGTGAGCTGGATCTACATCTCTTCTGCAAAAAAATATGTGTGTGTCTTGAAAGCTTTGTGGCCTTGACTTCTTCTTGGGCTGAGGTTTAGCACAGATTGTAGAATACCAAGTTGGAGAAGACCTCAGTGATCATCTGGCCCAACTTTTCTTGGCAAAAACATGGTCTGGACAAGACAGCTGAATCCTAAAAGTGTCCAGAATTGGGGAATCCACCACTTCCCTGGGGAGATTATCCTCTTCATGGCCCATCTCTGGGCCCTCTCAAGACTGTCCACATCTTTTTTTTTTTTTGGATAGCAGGGACCAAAACTGAACAGAATATTCCAGATGTGTCCTGACAAGTGCTGAGTAGAAGGGATAATGATTTCTTTACCTCTTCTGGTGATGTCCATGTTGATGCAACCCAGCATCTTGTTGGCTTTCTGTGCTGCTCCAGCACACTGCTCATCCACATGGAGCTCATCCAACTGGATCTCCAGGTTCCTTCCCACAAACCTGCTCTCCCAGCCCATCCTGTGCTCCTGGATTTATGTTTTCCCAGGTTCATGACCTCAGATTTGTCCTTATTGGGCTTCATAAGGTTGATGTTTGCCCACTCTTCCAGCTTATCCAGGTTTTCCTGTAGGGTTTCTCTCCCTTCTGAAGTCTCCAATCTCCCTCTCAGTTTGGGATCATCCATCTCAGTTTGGGGTATCTTTTTGTAGACCTGGGACAGCTGCTTCTTTCAGAGGCTGGACTGGTGGCCAGCAGACCTGCAAAGTCCAAGTCCCAGTTGGCTGTTCCATGGAGAGCAAAATGGATTTCAGAAAAGGCACAAAAATGGAGATTGTTGAAGGGGAAGAAACAAGATCCTGATGAGGAACCTTTGCATGATGCATCAAAGAGTGCAGCACACTACAGAGAAGCTGTGTGGTCCTTGGCAAGCAGGTCATGGTAGGAGATCCACTTGAGGACTGATTTTTTCTCTATTCCTGCTGAAGAAGTGCAATAGTGAGCTCAGTTCTTGCACTCTCTTGTGCTCACAACAATCTCGTGAGTAGGGTGAGGAGAGGAAATCTCCTGAAAGGAGCTTGAAGGGAGGTGGGAATTGTCTTAAAGTTGTGCCAGGGGAGGTTTAGGTTGGATATTTGGAAAGATTTTCTCCTGGAAAGGGTTGTTAGGTCCTGGCCCAGGCTGCTCAGGGCAGTGGTGGAGTCCCCATCATTCCTGGAGGGATTTCCAAGCCCTGGAGCTGTGGTGCTGAGGGATGTGGTTCAGAGGTGGCCTTGGCAGTGCTGGGTGATCTGAAAGATCACTTCTAACCAAAACAATTCTGTGCTGCTCTGATCAGAGGGCAGAATGTTCCCTCCACCTTTCAGCAACACCTTCCTGCAGTGTTTGTTCCACATTTCTGCTCTCACAAAAAAATAAAACACCAAACCAAAGCCTGCTGGGAGCAGTGGTCTTTCTTTCAGATGTATAATTTATGACTCTTCCTGGTGTGCCAGCCTTGTTTGTGTTGATAAATGAACATTCTCTGTGTACAGCCTGCAGAGTCAAGTACAATCCCACTAAATATACCTGCTCCTGATTAAGTGCATCTGAATTTGTGAGGCTGGTTAATCAGCTGCACCTTTCACAGGTTCCTTTGTGAGCTCATAAAAGCTGCAAGCTCTGATTTATGGTGCCAAAAGGGGTAAACTGACATTAAAAGCATTAATTAGCCTTGGTTGAGTGCACAAAGAATATAGAGTTGGTGTGAGCCAGCTTTTGATTTAGCCCTTTGTGGGCCTTTGATTTCTGCCTAAGCTTGTTAAAGGGGCTGGGGCTTGGTTTCTCCTGGTAGATTGGGTAATTAGAGCTGAGTGTCAAATGCACTGATTGGGCTTGAGGAGCAGGAGCCCTGTCCAATTGCAAGCAAGAAAGTTGGAAAGCAATTGGCCAGAACTTAGAGTTGAAGGGAGAGATGTTCATTTTAAACCTGTGGCTCTGATCCCTTAGATTCACAGTGACACTGCCCAAGAGAGGATTTGGGCTCTCAGGGGGCTGCCTTTTTTTCAAACCCCAGGGAAAACTCCCTTCTAAATCATAGAATCCCAGACTGGGTTGGGTGGGAAGGGACCTGAAAAATCATCCAGTCCCAACCCCTGCATGGACAGGGACCCCTCCCACAGCCCAGGTTGCTCCAAGCCCCATCCAACCTGGGTTGAGACACTGCCAGGGATGGGGCAGCCACAGCTTCCTTGGGCAACCTGGGACAGGGGCTCAGCACCCTCAAATTCAAGAATTTCTCCCTCCCATCTCCTCTCCATCTCCCCTCTTGCAGCTGGAAACCCTTCCCCCTCATCCCATCCCTCCAAGCCCTTGTCCCAACTCCCTCCCCAGCTTTCCTGGAGCCCATGAAGCTCTGAGTTAGTTACAGTCTGTTTTAATTAAATAGTAAGCAACACTCAAGCACAGTTTGCTGTTGATCATAGAATCATAGAATTGTCTGGGTTGGAAGGGACCTCAGAGATCATCAAGTCCAACCCTTGATCCACTCCCCCCGTGGTTCCCAGCCCATGGCACTCAGTGCCACATCCAGGCTCTTTGGAAATAGCTCCAGACACGGAGAATCCACCCCTTCCCTGGGCAGCCCATTCCAATGCCTGATCACCCTCTCCAGAAAGAAATTCTTTCCAATCTCCAACCTAAACCTCCCCTGGCACAACTTGAGACCATGGCCTCTTGTCTTGCTGAGAGTTGCCTGGGAAAAGAGACCAACCCCCCCCTGGCTCCAACCTCCTTTCAGGGAGTTGCAGAGAGTGATGAGCTCTCCCCTGAGCCTCCTCTTCTCCAGCCTCAACACCCCCAGCTCCCTCAGCCTCTCCTCACAGCATCTCTGCTGGATCCCTTCACCAGCCCACTTGCCTCCTTTGGACCTGCTCCAGCACCTCAAGCTCCTTCCTGAGGGGCTGAGGGGCCCAGAACTGGACACAGGACTCAAGCTGTGGCCTCCCCAGAGCTGAGCACAGGGGCAGAATCCCTTCCCTGGACCTGCTGGCCACGCTCTTCCTCAGCCAGCCCAGGATGCCATTGGCCTTCTTGGCCACCTGGGCACACTGCTGGCTCCTTTTCAGCTTCCTGTTGATCCAGACTCCCAGGTCCCTCTCCGCCTGGAGCTCTCCAACCACTCTGTGCCCAGCCTGGAGCTCCCCATGGGGTTGTTGTGGTACAACATGAAGTGATGTGGTACAATACATCAAATTGTAGAATCCCAGACTGGTTTGGGTTGGAAGGGACCTTCCAGCTCCTCCAGTTCCAACCCCTGCATGGGCAGGGACCCCTCCCACAGCCCAGGTTGCTCCAACCCCATTCAACCTGGGCTGAGACACTGCCAGGGATGGGGCAGCCACAGCTTCCTTGGGCAACCTGGGCAACCAGGGTCTCCCCACCCTAAAATTCAAGAATTTCTTCCTAAAATCTCATTGAAATCTCCCCTTTCAGCTAAAGAATGTAACCCCTTGTCCAATCACTACATGTCCTTATAAACAACCAAATTTTGCTGAGTGAGTGTGAAGAGGGATCCCTGGTTTTTCTTTTCCATTTTATTGAGTTTTTAAGGCTAGGATGGGCTTGGATTTTTTTGTTTCACCATCTTCCTGAATGCTTGCTTGAATCCATTTATGAGTGGAAATGGAAATAGAGAGCAAAGACTTGGGATTAACATTGTGTCTGGTCCAATAAAAGTTTGGGCTTAGCAATAAACCTGCATTGGTTGGTAAATGACAAATTAGGATTGTTTCCCTTTATTTTTTTTAAAGCCTTTTTGACAATTTGTAATTAAAAAAATCACAACAGCTGCACAAAAAGTGAAATTATTGCACATTTAACCAACCCACCACTACAGGGTGAGTTTCCAGGTCCTTCCTGGAGATTAAATGACAAAAATATGATGCAGGTGGATCTCTAGGAGCTCTGCACTCCCCAGGGATCTGCACCTCTCCTGGAGGCTCATCCTGGGAGCTGATCCTATAAATCCCAGTTGTACTTGGGTGGGATTTCTGTGGTTGCTCAAAGGTGGATGCAAAAAGGACCTTTTTTTTTTTGTTTTTTCAGAGGATGTTGCAATTAAAAGAAAAAGCCCAGGCACAAACCTGTTTTAGTGCTGGCAACTGCTGCTTCACCACCAAATTAATCTGTGCTCCTGAGGGATTTTTTGAGCACTTCCCTGCTGAATATCACCCTCTTCCTCATTATCATCATTGTTCCCTCTTGCTTGGGCATTTTTCTTTCATAATATAAACAATTTCTAGTGGTTCCTTCCCTCTCTGCTCTCAAATAATGGCAGAAGTCAAACTCAGTAAGAGCTGCTGACTTATTTTTCATATATTTTACAATAAAAACTTGATTGCTCCTTCCCTGCTCAGTTAGATATTAATGATGATTTGTTATCTCTGCAATATTTGCTTTTTGGAAAGAGTTTAAAGCAATCCTTCTGCTTCAGATCCTGTGTTTGCTCATGGTTATTCCTGTCAGATAAAGCATGGGATGTACTGTGGGGACTGGCCAGGAGAAATTCCCCCTTTGCTGGGAAGCTTCTAATCTATAAAAGAAGAGGTAAACAAGGAATTTGGGCTTATTTATGGGGATTTGGGGAAAAGCCAATGTTTAACAGGGATGGGGGAATACAATCAGTGTAGGCAGGGCAGGTAGAGGAGCATCACAGAATCCCAGACTGGTTTGGGTGGGAAGGGACCCAAAAGCTCCTCCAGTTTCATATCTCTGAGGTGGGCAGGGACCCCTCCCACAGCCCAGGTTGCTCCAAGCCCCATCCAACCTGGGCTGAGACAATTCCAGGGATGGAACAGCCACAACCTCCCTGTGCCAGTGTCTCAGCACCCTCCCAGGAAAGAATTTCTCCTAATTTCTTCCCAAGGATGTTGGCAGAAGAAGAGTCAGGAGGTGCTAGGATTGAGTCTTGGCAGGAGGATGCTTTTATTTTCCTGAGCCCTGTAAACACTGCTAACCTCATTTCTTCAAAGAAATTACAGAGTGAGGTGGTAGGGAAAGCAGAGCAATTCTGCAGGGAGTTGGGTTTTAGAATCAGGAGTTAGACTTCAAGCAATATTTAGAATTTAACCATTTCTTTTCAAAACCTTGAGAAATCAGGGGGATGCTTTATGTTCTCTGTGTCAGGGTTTCTATTCTGCAAACCCTGGAAGTCTGATGTGGGAAGGAGAAGTCTTGGGGGTGCTTAAATTCTTCTGGAGCTCATGAAAATACTGCAGGTTAAATGAAGAAGACCTGGTGAGAGTGGATAAAGTGGCATCAAGTGTTCACACAGAAAATATTCTGATAAATACCCAGTCATGGGGGAAGCTTTGTTTTGAGGTTCCACTTGAACAAAATCAATCGACATGAGAATCAATTCCCTGGGAAATGAGTGTTCAAGGAGCTCCTCGTTTTCTCTTTTCTTGTTTTTGTTTGTTTTCTTGTGTGTCATTGAATCACTCGATCAAACATCTTAAGGGTTTTTTCTCTAGGGAAAAAGGTAAAAGAATATTTTGAGTGATGAGGTAAGATTATGAGAGTTAGGAGTGGGGTAGTTGCATGTGAGTTCTGGGCTGTTGGATCTATTCAAAATAATCTCCAAGAGATCTTAAAATAGGTGAGATATATATCACAGAATCACAGAATCCTAGGGGTTGGAAAGGACCTCGAAAGATCATCTAGTCCAACCCCCCCTGCCAGAGCAGGGCCACCTAGAGTACATCACATAGGAACGTGTCCAGGCGGGTTTTGAATGTCTCCAGTGAAGGAGACTCCACGACCCCCCTGGGCAGCCTGTTCCAGGGCTCTGTCACCCTTACAGGAAAAAAATTTTTTCGAATATTCAACTTGAACCTCCTGTGCTCCAATTTACACCCATTACCCCTTGTCCTATCACTGGTCACCACTGAGAAAAGCCTAACTCCATCTCCCTGACACTCACCCCTTACATATTTGAAAACATTGATGAGGTCACCCCTCAGTCTCCTTTTCTCCAAACTAAAGAGACCCAGCTCCCTCAGCCTTTCCTCATAAGGGAGATGTTCCACTCCCTTAATCATCTTAGTAGCTCTGCGCTGGACTCTTTCAAGCACTTCCCTGTCCTTCTTGAACTGAGGGGCCCAGAACTGGACACAATACTCCAGGTGCGGCCTCACCAATGCAGAATAGAGGGGGAGGAGAACCTCTCTTGACCTACTAACCACCCCCTTTCTAATGCACCCCAGGATGCCATTGGCCTTCTTGGCCACAAGGGCACATTGCTGGCTCATGGTCATCCTCTTGTCTACCAGGACCCCAGGTCTCTTTCACCTACACTGCTCTCCAGCAGGTCAGCCCCCAACCTATACTGGGCCATTGTGTTGTTCTTCCCCAAATGCAAAAACTCTACACTTCCCCTTGTTGAATTTCATCATGTTTTCTCCCTGCCCAACTCTCCAGCCTGTCTAAGTCTCTCTGAATGGCAGCACAGCCTTCTGGTGTGTCAGCCACTCCTCCCAGCTTAGTGTCATCAGCAAACTTGCCGAGGGTACATTCTATACCCTCATCCAAGTCGTTGATGAAGATATTGAACAACACCGGTCCCCAGTACCGACCCCTGAGGGACTCCACTGGTCACACACCTCCAACCAGATTCTGCCCCATTGACTACAACTCTCTGACTCCTTCCTTTCAACCAGTTCCTGATCCACCTCACTACCTGATCACCAAACCCATATTTGATCAACTTATCTACAAGGATGCTGTGGAGAGACGGTGTCAATATATATATGGTATTTACCATCTGTATGGTATGTATTGTATATATATAGTGTTTATATATATATATATGTATATATATATGGTACTTATCCTTTCCTTCCTGCAAAACCCCAAATGGAGACCTGCAGCTTGGCCATTTGTCCAGCTGCCTTCAGGAAGGGGCAGTAGAAAACAGAATTTCCAGAATTATCTTTAATGGTTTTAATTAGACTGATGAAGGAATTAGGGAGGACTAGGGGCAGGATTAGGAAGCTGTTGTAGCAGGTCTTAGGCAACCAAGAGAGCAAGGGGAACTCTTTCTGCCTTGTTTTTTTTTTGTTTGGGTTTGTTTACTTCTTTGTTTGAATTCATAGAATTGAAGAAAGGGTTGGGTGGGAAGGGGCCTTCAAGCTCATTTAATTCCAACTTCCATACCATGGGCAGGGACCCCTCCCACAGCCCAGGTTGCTCCAAGCCCCATCCAACCTGGGCTGAGACACTGCCAGGGATGGGGCAGCCACAGCTTCCTTGGGCAACCTGGGACAGGGGCTCAGCACCCTCAAATTATAGAATTTCTTCCTAAGGTCTCATCTAAATCTCCCCTCTTTCTGCCTGAAACTGTCCCTCCTCATCCCATCCCTCCATTCCCTTGTCCAAAGTCCCTCCCCAGCTTTCCTGGAGCCCCTTCAGGCACTGGAAGATGCTCCAAGGGCTCCCCAGAACCTTCTTCTCCTTCTCCTTCTCCTTCTCCTTCTCCTTCTCCTTCTCCTTCTCCTTCTCCTTCTCCTTCTCCTTCTCCTTCTCCTTCTCCTTCTCCTTCTCCTTCTCCTTCTCCTTCTCCTTCTCCTTCTCCTTCTCCTTCTCCTTCTCCTTCTCCTTCTCCTTCTCCTTCTCCTTCTCCTTCTCCTTCTCCTTCTCCTTCTCCTTCTCCTTCTCCTTCTCCTTCTCCTTCTCCTTCTCCTTCTCCTTCTCCTTCTCCTTCTCCTTCTCCTTCTCCTTCTCCTTCCCGTTTCTCTCCCTTCTCTTCTCTCTTCTCTCTTCTCTCTTCTCTCTTCTCTCTTCTCTCTTCTCTTCTCTCTTCTCTCTTCTCTCTTGCTCTTCCTCTTCTCCAGGCTGAACACCCCCAACTCTCTCAACCTGTTCCAGGCTCTCCCCACCCTCAAATTCCAGAATTTCTTCCCCATCTCCAACCTCAATCTCCCCTTTCTCTCCAACTTTTAACCCATTTCCCTTCTCCTCTCCCTACACTCCTGTGTCAAAATCCCTACCCCTTCCTTGGGCAACCTGGGACAGGGGCTCAGCACCCTCAAATTCAAAGAATTTCTTCCCAGTGTGTAATCCAAATCTCCCCTCCTGCAGTTTGGAACTGGTCCCTCTTGTCCTATGACTCCATGCCCTCATCCAAAGTCCTTCCCCAGCTTTTTCTGTCATCCCCATTAAATTAAAACCATTTGCAAACATTTGCTACTGTGTTTATAGCCCAGATGAAATCCTGGGCATGTGTTTGCATGGCTGAATATAGAAAATGAGATATCTGGGAATCCAGCTCCCCACCTGGGGAGGTGCTGGTGGTTGTGGAGGACTTTGGAGTATCGAGCTGTAAAGCTCCTCTGTGTAGTCAGGGAAGTAAAAAACTGCCTTTAAGATTCACTTTTGAGCAAAACTTACTGCCTGGCAGCACCACAGATCTAAAATGACAAATATCTCAGCAGCACAGAGGTATTTCAGAGCTGGTTCTTCAGTCTGGGTCTCCTCCAGCACTGGATAACATCGTTGGCACTTGAAGCAGAGCAAAGAATGCAGCTCCTTGATCCTCTGCTGGGGCTCTTGATGCTTCTGCCTGGAGGAAAAGCAAAATGCTTCAGGCCTGAGCTCAGGTTCTGACAGGTAAAAACATTTCCATTGGCTCAGAAGAGTTGTTTGCCCTTCTCTCTTCCCCAAACACATCCGAGGCCTTGGGGCAGCGAGTTGCCAGGATCTGCTTGGGTTGGCAGAGAGATTTTTGGATTTTTGGGTGAGGATGGAAAACCCTTGAGCTTCTCTTGCATTTTGCACTCTCAGCACATCCTTAAAAATAAACCCAGAGTGTTGGGACCACCAGGCATGCAGGACATTTGTCCCATGGATGGGACAGTAAAGTGTGAGCCCATTATCTCTTGGCAGCCACAGCCTGAGGATGGTTCTTCATGGCTTATTTTATTTTGGGTCTTGGACTCATCATCATTTGTTTTTCCTTCCCCACTTGAAGGAAGGGTTCTTTCCAGTATGAGAAGCATTAAATTGACTCAATTATTTTGTTTGCTGAAGTGCCACTTTTGAAATGAGTCTTTGAAGTTTCTCCTCTGATCTGGGATTCCACTGGGCCACTTTCACCCAGCAATCTCCTAGCAGGGATTTCATCTGGGAGGACTTTCACTCCCTATTTTCAGCTCCAAACAAGTATAAGCAGCCATTCCTTCAATTTTAAAGCTATTACCTGCTCAGATAGTGGCAGTAATTGACAGAGGGGAATCCTACTGGTGCCTAATAAAATAGTTCAAGCTGCAGTGGAATTAATTCAATATAGGAGGAGAGGCCATCTGTCCTGAAAACTTTATGTATAAAGTCCACTCTGGCCTTCTTAAGAAAGACATTTGATGCAGCAGCATGTCCAGAAGAGGCAACAAGGTTGGTGAAGGGTCTGGAGCACAAATCTTAAAAGGAGAGGGTGAGGGACCTGGGGGTTGGAAGAGTCTGGAGCAAAGGAGGCTGAGGAGAGACAACTTCCCTGAAAGGAGGTTGGAGGTCAGAGGTCTCTTCTCCCAAGCAACAAGTGATAGAACTAAGGAAATGGGCCTCAAATTGCCCAGGGGAGGTTTAGGTTTGGATATTGGGGAACAATTTCTTCCTGGAAAGGGTTGTCATTCCCTGGCCCAGGCTGCCCAGGGCAGTGGTGGAGTCCCCATCATCCCTGGAGGGATTTCCAAGCCCTGGAGCTGTGGTGCTGAGGGATGTGGTTCAGAGGTGGCCTTGGCAGTGCTGGGTTTGGGGTTGGATCTGATGATCTCAAAGGTCTTTTCCAATCAAAACAATTCCATCATTTTATGATTTATAATTTTTCCTTGCCATGAGGAGCATTCCTGGCTCATGTTCCACCCAAGGTCCTTCTCTGCAGAACTTGCCAGCTCCCAGCTTCTGGGAGCTCACCAGGGGCAGGATTTTGCCCCTGGATATTAAGTTGGATATTGGGAACAATTTCTCCCTGGAAAGGGTTGTCATTCCCTGTTCCAGGCTGCCCAGGGCAGTGGTGGAGTCCCCATCATTCCTGGAGGGATTTCCAAGCCCTGGAGCTGTGGTGCTGAGGGATGTGGTTCAGAGGTGGCCTTGGCAGTGCTGGGTTCAGGGTTGGGTGTGATGATCCTAAAGGTCTTCTCCAAGCAGACCAGTTCTGTTTTTCTATGATCTGCCAGCTAAACAAGTCACTGAGCCAGGAATTGCTGCAGTGATCCTGGTGTTTCACCAGAGGTGCTGGTGAAATGGCAGATTTCATCTTGTTTCCCCCCAAAATCTGGGTTATGATGGTCAGCAAAAGTTTCCCCTATCACTGGGAAAATGGGGAATCTGTGTGGTGCTGTAGTAACATTGTTCAGCAGAGTTTTGATCCTCCAGCAGCAGATCTGGGGTCATCTTCAGCTCTTCAGCACCTCAGATTGCTGAGGGTTGAGTTTTGGCAGGAGAAGAGGGGAAAGGAAGGTGTCCAGCTCAGTCTGGAGAAAATCCATAGAATTTTCAGGCTTGGAAGGGACCTTTAAGATCATCCAGTTCCAACCCCCCTTGCCATGGGTGCTTTAGGCTGTTAGCATCTGAGAAACAAAAAAGAATCTTAAGATTCCTGTACTTGGAGTTGATGATCTTAAAGATCTTTTGGTCTTTCCAACCAAAATGGTTCTGTGCTTTAGATTGCTCTTTCATGGTGAATTTGAGTAACCTGATACTGCCAAGGTATACAAATAGTTAGCATTTCTTATATATATGTATATAAATATAAATTTACATGTAAGGAGAAGAAAGCACTTTCTAGGCTCTTGCCATTTTGGTCAAACTTTGCCGCATTTCAACCTTCCCTTTTTAATATCGACTTGCACTTGAGCACTCAACATTATGGGTCATCTCTGGGAGCAGCAGATTCTCTCTGGTCAGCTTTTTGAAGCCTGTCTCTGGCATTAAAGTCTCAAATGGAAAGGTAATCCCTCTGGAGTGCTGACCTACTCTCAGAATTACTTATCCCCTTCTCTTCTGAGCCTTTGGGTCTCTTCCAAGGCTTTTTTATCCTCTTCATCAAGGCAGCTTGCTTAATTGCTTGACTGCTGGCAGAAATTCTTACTCTCCTGTCTTACAGACCTTTTATTCCAGTTCCTTCATAAACAAAGCAGTTTCTGGAGTAGGGGCCAGGCCTTCAGCCCAAAGTGTTTTCTCACTTTCCCATCAAATGAGGGACAGCAGAGCCAGATTCCTCTCCTAATCCTCTTCCTGAAGACAAAGACGTCGGCGCTGCCCGGCCCTTGGTGTCAAAAGATCTTATTCACTTTTTTCCCCATGTGTTAATTCAAGGTTCCTTCCTTCTCCTTTTCATCCCACAGAGCAGTCCCCAGAGAATCCCAGTCTCTGTGGCTGGCTGGCTGAAATCCCACATACACTTGGGGTCAGAACCATGGAGTTTGGAGTTGGTGTTTGTTCCCCTTTGGAGCAGAGTGGGTGAAACAAGATTGTGGGACTTCTGGGCCCTCCTGGTGTCCAGGCTGAGCTTTTCTCCTTGAAAAATTTCCCTTTTTCTCCATATCAAGTGCTACACTGAGTCACAAACACTACACAGCAGCTGCAGCTTTTTTTTCACCATTTATATTTCTTTTATCCCTTCCTTATGCAAAAGCCTTTTCTTGGTCCACGTTGGGAAGATTCTCAGTGGGGGAGTGAATCCTTGTAAGCTACAGATTTGGAGTTGGAAAAGCTAACAACTGAGCTGGTTTCCTGCTCCTTTGAAATTGTTCTGCTGCTGATGGTGGGTTTTGACCTTTTTTTTTTTTTAATTTCAGAAGTGTTCTGTTGGAAGTTTAACTAATGAGAGATCATTAGGATCCTATTTACCTTTGGATGTGCTCTAGTTCTGTAGTTAGGAGGAGGTCAGGTACAAAAACGTTGGGAAAATGGAAGACAAATTGGTAGGGGAGCAAAAGCTGCCTGAAGAACGTTGTCACAAATGCTTTTTGCATGATGTCCTTCCTCATTTTGGAGGTGGGTTCCTTATTTCTTCTTTATTTTTGTGTTAAAGTGTGTCTGAAAGAATAGTCTCCTCCCTATGACAGATGATGGATTCTCTTGCAGATGGGGAAGCCTTTTCCCAGTTTGTCTGACTCCCTGAGGATGTGTTTGTTGGGTCCATGGAGGTGCTGCCCATACTCATCCCCACACCCAGACCCTTGGCTGGCATGAACCTACAAATAAGTGAGATCTTTCTCTGAGAGGAAGAAATATAAAATAGAAGGAAAGATAAACAGTACCCTAAATCTTGCCTACATGGGTGCCTAATATTGGATAGTTGTGTCCATATACAAGGGTCTGGAGCAAAAATCTTATGAGGAGCAGCTGAAGAAACTGGGATTGTTCATCCTGGAGAAAAGAAGGCTGAGGGGAGACCTTCTCCCAACCTTGAAAAGAGGTTGGAGCCAGGGGAGGGTTGGTCTCCTAAGTAACAAGCAATAGGAGAAGAAGAAATGGCCTCAAGTTCTACACGGGAAGGTTCAGATTGGATATTGGGAACAATTTCTTCCTGGAAAGAGTTGTCATTCCCTGTCCCAGGCTGCCCAGGGCAATGGTGGAGTCCCCATCATTCCTGGAGGGATTTCCAAGCCCTGGAGCTGTGGTGCTGAGGCCATGGGGCAGTGGTGGCCTTGGCAGTGCTGGGTTCAGGGTTGGACTGGATGATCTGAAAGGTTTTTTCCAATCAAAATGTTTCTGTGTGCTTATGTAAGGTATTTAATTACAATCAGTCTTCTCTAGAAGAAACTAAACCAAGTATTGTAGTTCAGATGTTCTGGGGTAGGAACCACACAGTAGTCACACAGAATCCCAGAACATTTGGGTTGGAACCTCAGAGATCTTCAAGTCCAAACTTTTGATCCACTCCGCCCATGGTTCCCAGCCCATGGCACTCAGTGCCACATCCAGGCTCTTTGGAAAGAGCTCCAGACACGGAGAATCCCACCCCTTCCCTGGGCAGCCCCATTCCAATGCCTGATCACCCTCTCCAGAAAGAAGTCTTTCCAATCTCCAACCTAAACTCCCTGGCACAACTGCAGGACCATGGGCCTCTTGTCTTGCTGAGAGTTGCCTGGGAAATAAGAGACCAACCCCCCCCTGGCTCCCAACCTCCTTTCAGGGTAGTTGCAGAGAGTGATGAGCTCTCCCTGAGCCTCCTCTTCTCCAGCCTCAACACCCCCAGCTCCCTCAGCCTCTGCCTCACAGCATCTCTGCTGGATCCCTTCACCAGCCCACTTGCCTCCTTTGGACTGCTCCAGCACCTCAAGCTCCTTCCTGAGGGGGCTGAGGGGCCCAGGAACTGGACCACAGGACTCAAGGCTGTGGGTCCTCCCCAGAGCTGAGCACAGGGGCAGAATCCCTTCCCTGGACCTGCTGGCCACGCTCTTCCTCAGCCAGCCAGGATGCCATTGGCCTTCTTGGCCACCTGGCCACACTGCTGCCTCCTCTTCAGCTTCCTGGGCAATCCCAGCTCCCTTTCTGCCACTCTGTGCCCAGCCTGGAGCTCCCCATGGGGTTCTTGTCTTGACCTCATCCCATGGGATCAGCCCAACTCTCCAGTCTCTCCAGGTCCCTCTGCAGAGCCCTCCTGCCTTCCAGCTGATCCACACTTCCCCCCCAGCTTTATCCAACCTAAACCTAAATCCAGGCTCTGCCAAGGGAGGTCTAGGTTGGTATTTAGGAAGAATTAGGAAGAAATTCTTACTCCCATGGCCTTCTTGTCTAACTGAGAGCTGCCTGGGAGCAGAGCCCGACCCCCCCCCTTGGCTCGGAACCTCCTTTCAGGAGTTGTAGAGAGTGAAGAGTCTCCCCGTGGCCCTCCTCTTCTCCAGCCTGAAACAACCCCAGCTTTGAAACATCGTTTGGGTGGTCAGTATCCTATTTCTGACAGGACACAGATCTTGTTCAAGGAAGGAATAGCAGATCATAAAAATAATTCCAGTGCACAACCCTCCAAAACCTACCCAGACAAACCTATCACCATAGTAAAAGCTGGCAGTCTTTTTTCTGCAGACATCAAAATAGGCACTTTAAAACCAATAGTGGCAGCACTCAACATTTGCAGATTCTGTGCTTCTCCATGTTCAGTTCAGGTTCAGTAGGCTGGGTTTTTTCTTTTTTCCAGTAAAAATCCCTGGCAAAAAGCTGAAGAATTTTCAAGTAACCAATCAAACAGTTTCTCAGTGGATTGTGGGGCTTGTTTCACAGGTAGTACAAGAGGATTCCTTTATCAGTTCATTAAAGTTTTTGTTGGAATCTGTAAGCTTTGATTTCTCTGGTGGATTTGGGTTTGGGTTACTAAATATTTTGCATTTCATGTTTCAATAATGTGGGATTTCAAGTTTGGTAGCCAACTCCCTTGATGATTTAGAAAGGATTAATTGCCAGAAAGCTTACAGGCTGTGTGAAGTGCCTGAGTGTAGTGATGTTGTATGGGAAGAGCTTCATCATCACTTCCTTCCTTTTGATGCCTCCCTTCCCTTTAGTGATCTCTTTGGCCAGATGGATAAAACTGTTGTGGTCACCCAAGCACAGAATCCCAGACTGGTTTAGGTGGAAGGGACCTTTCAGCTCCTCCAGTTCCAACCCCTTGGATGTGCAGGACCCCTCCCACAGCCCAGGTTGCTCCAAGCCCCATCCAACCTGGGCTGAGAACACTGCCAGGGATGGGGCAGCCACAGCTTCCTTGGGCAACCTGGCACAGGGCTCAGCACCCTCAAATTCAAGAATTTCTTCCTTGTACCCAATCTGATTCTCTCCTTTCTTCTTGAATCCTTCCCCTTCATCCCATCCCTCCATTCCCTTGTCCAAAGTCCCTCCCCAGCTTTCCTGGAGCCCCTTCAGGCACTGGAAGCTGCTCCAAGGTCTCCCCAAACCTTCTCTTCTCCAGACTGAGCACCCCAACTCTCTCCCCCTTGCTCCAGAGCTGCTCCAACACTCTGAGCATCTTCATGGCCTCTCTGGACTCACTCCAACACTGTCCACCTCCTTCTGGTTTTGGGATCTCAGACCATGGACCCAGCCACTGCTGGAATGATCCCACCAAGAAGCTGAGCAGGGGAGAGAATCCCCTCCCTTGACCTTCTGGCCACGTTTCTTTTGATGCAGCCAGGACATGGGTGGGTTTCTGGGGCTACAACACACAATGCTGTCTCATGCTGAGCTTCTCATCAACCAGCACCCCAAATCCTCCTCCTCAGGGACTTGTTCTCCATCCATTCTCCTCCTCCTCGGGCTCCCTTCCCCCCGGGTGGTTGCCCGAGGATGCTGGAGCTCTTCCCCTCCACCAGCCTCGCTCATTGCCTTTCCAGAGCATCTCTGCAATTTGGTTATGAATCATTGCTTTATTTGTCACGTCAGGCTCTGGCAGGACACTCCTAAAGTGCTTTTTTAGTCAGCAGTGATTCGAGGCACTCAGCCAAAACCTTCAGTTGCTGTCGGGTCCAGCAGTGGCCGCAGCTGATGCGGGGATAAAACGCGTCCCTGCGGTGGCAGGGTGGCTGCTCACCTGTCCCTGTGTGGCAGGGAAGAAGAACTAAAGGAGAAACCTGTGAACTCTTTGGGCTCATCCCAGAGGGATTATGGAGTGGGTGGGGGGCTATTTAAAACTCTGCAAGTGTGGATTTTGTTCTTTTAGGTCTTGGAAAGTTCATTCGCCGGAAGTCGGAGCAGCTCTCGGTGGGGCAGGCAGGATGATTGGTCACAGAAGGAAAAATATTGTCCCCCTCAGAGAGAAGTAAACCCTCTTTTAGGGAGAAAAAAGAAAGCAACTGATTTCCTATTGCTACCTGAAAATTATTTGTTTGGGGTAAGAAAAAAAAAGGACTTTTTTTTTGTAGGAAGGTTTTGTGTCTGCAGGATCCCAGCCCTGTAGGAATCGAGTGGTGCTGATGCTCATTGGAAAAAAATAAATCAGAATGGCTCAGGGACTCAGGTTATCAGTCAGATATTATTCAGAGAAACTGTTTGGGGCTGGGGGTCGAGCAGAAGCTCAACATGAGCCATCTATGTGAGCTTGGAGCCCAGAACCCCCCCAGGTCCTGGGGGCATCAGCAGAAGCCCAGAGAGCATTGAGGGAAGGGGATTCTCCCCCTCTGCTCTGCTGAGACCCCCCTGGAGTCCTGTGTCCAGTTCTGGAGTCCCCAGCATCAGAAGGACACAGAGCTCCTGGAAGGTGTCCAGAGGAGCCACTCAAATGCTCAGAGGGCTGAGCACCTCCCTGGGAAGCCAGGCTGAGGGATTGGGGTTGTTCAGCCTGGAGAAGAGGAGGCTCCCAGGGGAGCTCAGAGCAACCTTCCAATATCTGAAGGGGCTCCAAGAAAGTTGGGGGAGGGGTTTGGAGACGGGGGGTAGGGAGAGGAGAAGGGAACTGGGTTAAAAGTTGGAGAGAAAGGGGAGATTGAGGTTGGAGATGGGGAAGAAATTCTGGAATTTGAGGGTGGGGAGAGCCTGGAACAGGTTGAGAGAGTTGGGGGTGTTCAGCATGGAGGAGAGAAGGTTCTGGGGAGCCCTTGGAGCTAAGCCCAGAAAGCCAACCATATCCTGGGCTGCACCAAGAGAAGGGTGGGCAGCAGGTCAAGGGAGGGGATTCTCCCCCTCTGCTCTCCTCAGACCCCACCTGGAGTCCTGCATCCAGGTATGGAGAAGTACAAGAAGGAGATGGAAGTGGTGGGATGAGTCCAGAGAAGGTCCAGGAGGATGCTGAGAGGGTTGGAGCAGCTCTGGAGTGAGGACACTGAGAGAGTTGGGGTTGTTCAGTCTGGAGAGGAGAAGGCTCCAAGGAGAGCTCAGAGCAACCTTCAGAGATCTGAAGGGGCTCCAAGAATGCTGGGGAGGGACTTGTGAGGATGTCAGGGAGGGATAGGACATGGGGAATGGATTCAAACTGGAGGAGGGGAGATAGAGATTGGAAGTTAGGAAGAAGTTCTTCACCAGGAGGATGGTGAGAGCCTGGCACAGGTTGTCCAGAGAGGTGGTGGAAGATTCCCCATCCATCCCTGGAAGTTTTTAAGGGCAGGTTGGATGGGGCTTGGAGCAACCTGGGCTGTGGGAGGGGTCCCTGCCCATGCAGGGGTTGGAACTGGAGGAGCTGGAAGGTCCCTTCCAACCCAACCCATTCCATGATTCTATGATACTTTTATGTGGGGTGTTTTTCTCTTCAAGTGAAACTGTTCCAAACCTTTCTTTCTTTTCCTGAGCAGTTTTTCCTTGAATCCAATTAATCCAATTAAAAGGAGAAGAGGTAGGGGAGATGGAAAGGAGTAAGTGTGGTTGA
>NW_022045526.1:458082-486644 GCF_003957555.1 Calypte anna | reverse complement strand
ACGTTTGCAAACAAGCCTTGAAAATAATGAGAGCTTAAGCCGTTTTCTGCTGCAGTGCGGCGAAGTTCTTTTACAATAGAGAAATTCAGCGCGGCCCATCGTGGTTGCCCTTGCCCACCATATATTACAGGCGCAACTATCACAGATCCTCTGTCTTTTTTACGGGGTTTTGGCTTTGGAGGATTTCAATTAAGCAGGCAATGTCCATTTCCCCCGCTTTCTGTGCTTCAACCCTAATCGCCGCCCACAACTTCGCGGATCATCATAATCATCAGGGTATAAATCGGGTTCCGGTTCAGGATCGACAGGACCTGGGTCAAAGGGGTCTGGGTCCGAGTCCGCATTCACCATAGCGGCGGTGATTGGCAGCGGAGGGGCAGATGGAGTAGTAGGTTCTTTTCCTTTTAAAGTTTCAAAGAGTATTCGCCAAGGAGCTAAGAGTTTGGCGGTTTCGTTATTGCCCGTTAGCGGCATCCCATAATTTAATTCCGACCTCGTCCCAAAATGAAGGGTCATAAGTAGAGACTGAATCGATGTCGGGAAAATGCTCACGGCCCATTTTAAAACCAGTTTTAAATCATGGCCCGATATAACTTTTTAATCCTTATTAAGTAAAGTCTTAAAGTACATAAATGTCTTCTTCTTTTGAAATGTTTGAACCCATAACAAAAAAGTAGTTTCTCCAAGCTCACCTGCCAATCGCGGGAGGTGATGAGTGGTGCGCACCAATAACCGGCTTCTTCCCAGCCTTTCTTCTTCAAACAAAGTTCTTGGAGACCTGCGACCGGAAATTTTCAACCCGAATCACGTCGGGTCACCATTTGTCACAGTGCGAGACGGAGACAACAGTTTGATACAAACGAATTGTCTCTCTTTATTGAATCAGAAGGCTATATTATACCAGAAGTCTCTAACATCTTGTTACACGAGTTTTAACTTGATTGGCTACAAAACAGTTAACGTACAAACTTGTTTATCACATTCAAGCATCTTCGCGAATGTTCGTAACGCGCCATGCTCTTAACCAGTCCCCTAATCCATCGCCTTGTTTACTCCTTAACCTTTGATGTCCAAGGCTTTGTTCCTGCGGTTACAAAGTATGCATTAAGTAGCCCTGTTCTACTATAGCCCAAGGCTTGTGGTGAAATTGTTTCATTAACAACTGTTACTGCTATCAGTGCGAGACTGTGCTGTCTCACGGACCAAGTGGCAAAGCGGGTTGCCAGAGAAGTATGGACTCAATTAGATTTGCTACCGGCTCGGGGCACCCTGCCGCTGCATACATGGAAGACAAACCACATTACTTGCCAGAGGAACGAGAAGGCTGGCTCGGATGTTGCAGGCACGAAAGAACATCAAGGGTTGGTATGTGACCCCAACAGGACAGGTGATCCTGCCAGTAAGGATCATGAAAGATAGTACTGGAACAGAACACAATAAGTGTCACTGGGGTGCGGAGGCAATGGTAAAATTTTTTAAAAATGGAAATATTCTCAAACCAGATGTTAACATTGGCAAAAGAGTAAATGCAATGTGTCCGGTGTGTATCAAAAACAACCCAGTGGTAAGAAGGCAGGTACAAATGGGTAAGTTACAGGTAGGTCCCAACCAGGAGATTATTGGCAAATAGACTTCTCTGAGTTACCCAAAAGCCCAAGCATACAAACATCTGTTGGTGTATGTGTGCACATTCTCGGGATGGCCAGAAGCTTTCCCTTGCAGGACCAATCAGGCAAAGGAAGTGGTAAAAACACTCTTGAAAGAAATCATCCCTAGATTTGGGGTGCCGTTGGGGCTATCATCTGATAGGGGTCCTCATTTCACTGCAGGGATCGTGCAGGAGATTTCTGTAATACTAGGGATAACTTGGAATCTGCACCGCCCTGAAGACCCCAATCAAGTGGTAAGGTAGAGCGGATGAATCAAACACTGAAAAACCAAATTAAGAAAATTTGTCAAGAAGCAAAAATCCAGTGGCCGCAGGCATTGCCTTTAGCTCTGTTAAGAGTTAGGATTAAACCAAGGGAAAGGATAGGGGTAAGTCCGTACGAAATTTGTTACGGCAAACCCTACCATGCTACTACTTATCAGGGGGATCCTCATTTGGTGGGGGACCAGGTGATATTAAATTATGTGTTGTCTTTGAATAAGACCCTTACAGCACTTAGAGGAGCGTTGCAGTGGAACCGACCGTTACCCCTGGAAAATCCGGTCCACAACATCCTTCCAGGAGACCAAGTCTACATCAGGAACTGGTCAGTGGAACCACTGAAGGAGACATGGGACGGTCCTCACCAGGTGATCATGACCACCTACACGGCGTCAAGGGTCGATGGAATCGACAACTGGATTCACTACACCAGGGTCAAGAAGGTCCCCACGCAATGGTCGGTAGAGCCTTTGTCTCCAACAAGGATGGTGTTCAGAAGCAAGTCATGAGGACATTGATCTTTTGTAGTCTAATGACCGTGGAAACGGTAGTAAAGATCAATGTACCTGAACCTTATCTGACAGTAGAGGAGGGATCCGAAGTTAATTTGACTTGTTGGTTTACTGATGATCAGGGAGCTGGATCCGCTGAAGTAAAAACAGGATGGAAATTGGTGACAGGAGGTAAAGTGATCATAAGAGGAGTACAAACAGTTTGGGATAGGCAACACCAGACAGGAATAACCATTTTGCAGATACCTAGAGTGACCGAGGAAGATGAAGGGGAATATACCTGTATAGTATTAATTAGAGAAAGCTTTGGATATGGAGATCTGAAAGTGAGAATTAGACCCAAAACAAAACAAGAAGGGAGGATAACTAGGCAAGCAGTTACCAATGAAAGCAAACAACCGGTTAGTGATAAAAATTTAACAAGGAATAAGGGTCAAGAAAATTTAGTAATTGGATTGATTAGGGATTTTGGCCTCATGCAAAATGTCACAGAAATTACAGCCTGTTAGCCTTTACCCCAAGCAGCAGGTGAACCGATACCATGGGGAATAATACCAGTGACTGGGATGCCAGAATCTTTGAAAAATGTTTCTTGGACATGACAACTAGTCCCAAAGATGGTGATGGTACAGAAAGATTTGTGTCAGACAATTAAGGCGATGCTGGAAAAGGAATGTAAAGGAAAACCCAACTATTATGGATGGATACAAAATACTAGGAAATGCTTGATCAGTCTCCCCGCAAAGGAACCATGCGAAAAACGTACTATAACAACCAAATCCACACGGAATGAGATGGATTGTCAAAACATTACTCAAAATATTGATACTTGGAAAGATTGGACGACAGTATGGGGACCTAGTATTTTGGAACACTATACATATTTGGGGAAGTACAATGGTGTATACAGTGGTTAGGGAATAGGGATCATTCTTATACAGAAACCTTAGTCACGTCTACTTCCACTTCTCTTAGACAATTACGAACCCAAAGAGAAGAATGGAATTGCACGGAAATATTTACATGTGACACCCCAGAAGATCAAATAGGGTTGGTCCCAGTGAAAATGGCATTAAAATGGGGATGTGAATGTAGAGGATACCATCATACCATTAGTGCAGTACAAGGAAATCTTGCTATAAATTGTAAAGTTATGACCGTTCATAGTCCTGGAAATTTAGTATGAGTATTGGGACATGGACAATGGACATCTCATTTACCCTTGGATGGATTGGCCACACAAATTACCTTAGGGGTACCTACTTTATGTCCATATTGGAAACAGGCAAAATTGACACAGAAAGAGAAGGGTAAGAGAGAGAAAAGGGGTATAAATGAAGACTTGGAAATAATAGGGTTAGATGAGAAAGATGAGTGGCACGAACCCTCTTCTGGAGTTAAATTTCGATGGGTATTAGAATCATTATTCGCACCCATCTCAACTTATAGAAATCGGGAAATGCTGTACAAATTATTAGGACAAACTGAGTGATTAGCTGCAGTTACTAAGAAAGGATTTAAGGATTTAAACCTGCAACTTCAGGCTACCACAAGAATGACCATACAAAACAGGATGGCCTTAGATATGATGTTGCTAAAAGAGCATGGTGTTTGTGGGTATCTGAATAATAAAAATGAACATTGTTGTGTGCATATCCCAAACGTTACCCAGGAAGTAGAGAAAGATATTAGCCAATTGGAACAAATTGAGGACAAGGTCCACGATGTTCAAAAAGAGGCAGAACACAATTGGGTTGGAGCAGTATTCAGCTCCCTAGGGATCCAGGTCTCTAGTTGGATATCATCAATTATGCAATATGGAATTATGATAATTATCATTGTTGTGATTGCTTTAGTAATGTACAAGGGTTTATTGGGAATGATTATTAAAGAAACTCAACATACACGAAGGGTCATGTAGGCTATAACCCGGAAGGAGGTAATATCTCCAGAAGAAGGGACGCCTCCACCTGCTTATCAAGAGGCTTAAAGGTTGAGCATCCTTGTGAAGGAATAATCGAAGGATGCTCAAAAGGGGGGAATTGTTACAGTTTATAGTAGAAATAAAATAATATTGGTTGTAAAATTTTAAAAGTGGACAAATTAAGAGTTAGAAGGGGCTCGGGTAGACTAAAACTCTGGAAATAAGTAACTAGTTAAGAGTGAGCTAACCCTTACAAGAACAATGATCAAAGGAGAATAAGGAGTGTGTCGACCCTATCAGCAAAAACATTAATCAAAAGGAGAATAGTTAAGCAAACTGATACCATGTACCAAAGATCAAGATAAAATATTGTATCCAGGTGGTGGGCCAGGTGGTAATGACAGCTGAAACGGTAAACCGTGGATTTACAGTTTAAGAGATGACTATCTATTGTTATTTGTAAGATCTATGTGACTGTTTGTGTATTGTTATCTGCATGATCTATGTGACTGTTTGTGACTAAAATTTATGTAACTCTGTACGTGGCCTGTAATGAAAAAGAGTATAAAAGCTGAACCAAAAACGAGGGTCTTTGGAACCCTGACTTGGGACGTTAGTCCTCAGGCTTCCCGGGCTCTGAATAAAGCACCGCATAAACTGACTCTGTTGGTTTGTGTCCTGATTACGGGCAACACGTTTATTATTTTATATTTTGATTATGAGGATTTCTCAGCCTCTGCTTCAGAGATGACGCATAAAATTGCAAGCTAACACGTTTTTACACTTAAGTTACAAGGATTTATTTTTAGGGAAGGGAAAATAAAATATCACAGTTAAGAAAGGGTAAACACAATTTGCTACTTTTGGAGAGACGAGTCGTTAAGGAAAGAAAGGAAGAAACGAGAGGGTAATTTAAAATGTTTCACCGCTAGTTGGTCCTAGCGGAGGGGGGGGTGGTAGGAGTCGTTTTACCGCGCTGCCGCTGCAGTCGAAAAGCCGCGTCACCATTTTTTTTCTTTCTTTCTCGTGCTCACCTCCCGGAGTGTGTGTGTGGGGGTAAGAATTCAGGATGCTGTGAAAGCTGCTTGCCGCTTGTGCCTTTGGGACTGCTTGCCCTCCTTTCTGCGCCTGGCTGGAGTTCGTAGTCACAGGAGCTGGATTCTGCGTGGTTCTTCAGAGCTGCTGGCCGCTGCTGGCTTCTGCTACCTGCTGTTGGCTTCTGCTTTTCAGTTCTTTCTGGGGGATTTTTATAATGCAAAGGAGAGCGGGTCCCCCTCTTTTTTCCTTTTGTGTGAGTTATTCATAAAACAGGCTTTTTTGGAGTTGAGCATACTTCCCGAAAGTTACCTTATCAGTTCATTAAGAGATGCTAAATTCGCGACATCTGGCCAGATGTCAGGCGCCAGGAATTTGTTGTCCTGCTTGCCAGTCTTTAGATATGTTAATGTGGCAGCATTTTTGATATGTGAGCTTAAAGAAAAAAAACTAAATAATTCTTGCTCAAGAAGCAAATATTTTTTTTAAAGTGTTTACATCATTCCACTCTGTGATTCTTGAGTCAATATTCATTTATTATTTTTTCTTCTTCTTTCTTCTTTATATTCATATACACATATGCACACATCCCTGTACATATATATACACACGTCCCGTATGGTGTGGTGGTGTTGTGTGGCCATTTTGCAATCTGTGCCTTACGCGGGCTATTCCATCTCCGAGGTTTGCCCTGGGGGCGCGAACTGGGAATTAACCTTCGCCTAGCACAATGCTCTGCCCACTTACCCACTACACGTCCCACCTGGCTCAAAAGCCAGTATATTTTTGACGTGTGTTTGTGGGGGGGTTAGTGGTAAAACCGTTTTTTAGTGGTAAAAACATTTGCCACAATGTGTATACCTCACCAAATTACGTCACCTCACCCCATGGGTTTTGAGGCTATGAGGGTGTGTAGTCGGGATGAATACATATATATACATACACAAAAGAAAAAAGAAACTGCATCCCGTGTTTCGCCAGCATTGGGAAGTTTTGCAACAAGTTATCTAGATATATTACTGACATGTAAAGCCTGAAAGGTAGCAGAGAACATACATGAAAACTTACAAAGGATCAATTTCACATGAATAAAGTATGTGCCTGTAAATGGCAATTGTTTTCATTTACAACATGTATAGAAATCAAGGGAAAATACTGATTGTTACAGAATCTTAGCAATTAAATTAGAAGGAGAAAAATACTGATTACATATCAGAACTTGGTAATAACAATAGCAATAGTAAGAATTATAAGAATGATAATAACAATAATAATAGAAGAAGATACAATGGAAGGATCACAATTATATAACGAGTCTATTACATACACTTAAAGAAAGGTAAAATGTTAGAAGTTTACTGGAGGAATTTTCCTCAAGTCTGGGCCACGACCCTTGGGCACTTGTTATCTGTAGTGGAACAAAACAATCAGACGCCTCTGATTACCGAGAAGTGGGTGGAGGCGATGAGTGCTAGTGGTGCAATAAAGGTAATACAGTGTTTGGGAGTGAGCTAGTCTGTGGCTGTGAGTTTCACCTTTTATTGGCCCCCTGGTCTTGCACATGCTCAATAGGGGGCCTGCCCTGATTGGGCACAGGTGGATTTGATACCGGCTCACACCCACTTCTCGGTAATCAGAGGTGTCTGATTGTTTTGTTCCACTACAGTTATCTGTATTTGAGTCAACCTGGTCAGGAGATAAAAGATGTGATCCACAGACCCAACAATTTTGCAAATCCAGGACTGTACTTATATTTTGTCCCAAATTGAGGAAAGAATTTTTATCCCAGGGTTCGTGAATCAATGTATTCCTTGGCATACCAATCAAATCAGGTTTTGCACACCCAACGAAACATGTTACAAGCAACAGCAATTTCGGAACAATTAGAAACAAAATCGTGGTCTTACAAATCACTGCGTGTAAGCCAAGAAGGTGGCTAATCTTCCGGCTGTCACGTAGTAACTTCTTCGGTACCCAGTATCAGAGTAGCCAATTCTGAGACTGAGCCGGGGGGTTTCCTGTTTCCGAGTAATGCTGAAGCTGGTAAGCATGTCTTCCTTTCACAATACACAAAACCTAATTACACAAAAGGACCATTTACTGCACACAGACTATCCAATTTGTACTAATCTTGTGCTGTTCAGCATTCATATCAGTCGCTACCCATGTGTTTGGATTCAGTGGAGTTTGCAAAACCAGTTTAATTCTACCTATATTCGGTAAATTTACATAAGCAGTTTGTCCAGGTTGTAGGCGTTGTTTGAAGTTTCTGGGAGGCATTTTTTCAGTGTTGTTATCCTGATTAGGTGATTTGGGAAAGAAGGCAGTAAGACGAGGACACCCATTTAAGCCCCACCTGTTGTTGATGGTGGTAATAGCATAATTAAGCCTTTCTTCCCACTTCCCGTCCTGCGGCCTAAGGAGCTTTTTTATTAACCCATTAGTTCATTCTACGATGCCATTTGCCTGTGGGTGATATGGAATATGAAATGCCCAGTTAATATTTTCACTTTTTGCCCACTGCTGGACCAAGTGGGAAATAAAATGAGTACCATTATCAGACTAAATACTGGTAGGTTTAGGCAAAATTCCAAAAACCTTCTTCAGGAAAGAAACAGTAATCTCTCCATTGGCTTTTGCATAAGCTTCAGCACCAGTCAGCCCAGATGTCACTTCTACCATTACAATAACATACTGTTTGTTTCCTGACTTTCGGAAAGGTCCTATATAGTCTACTTGCCACGTCGACCATAATTTTTTACCATCTCTGAGATGCAAATGGCCAGCAGTCAGAGGGTATTCTCCCAACCGAATTTTACACAAATGACAAGCAGAAATAATTGTTTTACATTGCTCACATGACACAGACCATCCACGCGATTGTGCTTCTTTATACAAATCAAAGATACCAGAATGACCCCTTTTGCAATGAAGCCATTCTAATAATTTTCCCCATTCGTGGATTTCACCTTGATTAAGAGCATCTCTGATTTCTATTACATTAATTCTTGCCAATTCATCAACTTGGTTACTTGTAGTGGAACAAAGCAATCAGACGCCTCTGATTACCGAGAAGTGGGTGTGAGCCGGTATCAAATCCACCTGTGCCCAATTAGGGCAGGCCCCCTATTGAGCATGTGCAAGACCAGGGGGCCAATAAAAGGTGAGGCTCACACCCACCGAGTAGCTCACTCCCGAGCTAGTCAAGAGAGTGTGCTGGTAGCTCATTGAGTGGCAGACCAATCTTGCTAGTTCCACTTTGTGTGCAATAGACTTTGAGCACGGCTCACGAGTCTATATCACGACACTGAATTAGACCTTGAGGCAACGATCCCTGAAGAAAGATTCGTCTTGCTACACGTCTTGCTACATCTGGTGGAGAATGCGGGCATAGACTTCTGTCTAGTCCGTGCTTCCGACGAATCAGGAAAGAGGGATCCAACCCCCTAGAGCGAACGGCAATTAACAGTCGGGTAAGAAGACCCGTTACCCTTCTTTTGACACTAATAATTAACCAAGAAAAAGGAAAGGAAGATGGGACTTTCACCAAGCACCCCCATCGAGCAGGGACTCTCCTACTCCCCCGCTGTTGCTACGCGAGAACTTTGGAAGGAGGTTGGCGACCTATTGAATGACCTCCACGATCAAGAAGTTTGAAAAAAAATAACTGGAGTAGATGCCACCTGGGAAGCGGTGACTAATGCCTTAAAAAAGGTAAAATATGAGGCGAAAGCTGCCATCACCGCAATAGCGGCAATCCCACCGAACGGCAGCCTTAATAATAGAACACCACTTCCTGAGGCAGAAACTGGCGTAGTCCCAACAGCGCCTCTGTTACCGTCCGAGAATGAAAAAGCCCAAAAGGCGTTCCCAATCTTAAGGAACGGGAGCCTTGGCATCAAGGGCATGAGAGGAAAAGTACATCATTCCGTAGCTGAATTCCTCTCAGATATCGGGCTGGAGGTAGAAAAAGAAGTTCCTGCTCCGGAGACCAAAAACAATATGAAGATACCGACGGGTGACTCCAGCTGCTGTGTAAAACCGCCCTTACTGCCACCTCCCAGCTCAGAAAATGAGCATGAGAAAGCAGCAGCCGCTCCATCAGCCACACCTGTCGGCCCGGAGTCCACAATAAAAGCCCTGCTGGAACAAACAACTCAAGCGGTGAAGTCCCTGGAAAAGAGAATAACAAACATAGAGCAACGGTAATCCTTCCACACCTACCGAGACCCACCCACCCTCCCTGACGACGATGATGAAGGCATTCCAGCTCCACTGTTGTCAAGGCGGACCAACCCTGGCACCAAAGATGCTGGCAAATCCCAACCCGGAAGATGGTCCGGTATCATCCGTGATGCCATCCTCGAAGGCGAATGGGAGACCAGCACCGTTGCCTGCCCCGTCCTTTATGATAACAATGGGCCGCCTACATTTGAGCAACATAGCTGGAAAACCCTACAACAAGCCAAGAAGACCTTGAGAGAGGGAGGATTAAGATCGGAAAGTGGTCAGGCCATCCTGGACTGGTTGTTCACTGCGGACACCAACTGTCCCCATGATTGCCGCAACTTGGCCAGGTATCTACTTACCCCCTCCCAGCAGATCGTGTGGGTTAAAGAATGGGAACGCCTGGCCCAAGCAGAGGCGAACCGCCCTCAAGCACCCGGTGACCCATTGTCAGGGGTAACTGGCGAGATGCTCACGGGCGCGGGACAATTCACGGATGTACAAGTACAACTCCAGTTCCCGTCTGTGCTCCATCATATCGCTGCGCATTTGGCCCGCTGAGCGTTTAACGTGGTTCCCGAGCCCACCCCACTCCCTTCGTTCTCTGCTGTTAAACAAGGGATGAACGAACCGTTCCAACATTTTGTCGATAGACTTTGGCAGTCTCTCACGGCTCAATCCGAGCTGGGAGTCGATCAAAGGGAATCAATGTTTAAGTTATTGGCGTTCGAAAACGCAAATCTGAGAATGAAATCACAGTTTTCCACATTACCGAAGACAGCTGGTGTCTCGGACATGCTGGAGGTAGCTGCCAGGGCCACCCAGACGCAGCAACATCAGGGGATGGCCAATGCCTTCACTGCCGCTCTGGAGCCCACCCAGAAGCTCCTTGCAGCAGTAGCACAGAGGCTAGGTGGAAGGGGAAACCGATTCAAAAGAAGAAATTGACCGAGAAAACCCACCCCAGTCTGCTACCGTTGTGGAGCAACGGGCCACTCGGCGAGGGATTGCTCGGCTACAGTATGGTGTGACTGCTGCCAAAAAAATAGTCATAACAACCGGGCATGCTGGTCTGCAAAAAACGGACGACGCACAGCGCAAAGCCCCCGCGCTGTGACACAAGTAGCCGGCCCAGCGTTATACAACGGCTACCCGCCCCAGCCACAAGAGGAAGCTTGGGCATCGATGTGCCCTGCGCAATAGATATTACGTTGACGACTAATCAGGTTTATTGGTTACTGACGGGAATACACGGACCCATACATCAGGAAAACGGCACGGCAGGGGCTTTGTTAATGGGACGTTCATCCACAGGAATCGCAGGACTTATTGTGCTTCCAGGGGTAATAGACGCAGATTCTACAGGGGAAATAATGATCACGTGTCTCACGTTGACGCCTCCCCTGATAATCGAAGCGGGAACCCGAATAGCGCAACTAGTCCTGCTCCCGAAAATGAATATAGGAAAGAACGTCCCCACGGCACAAGGCGATCGAGGCTTTGGATCATCTGGAGGCACTCTAGTAAATTTAGTGCAACAGATGAAGACCAGGCCCATTATCATCATAAAGATGACCGCTGGAAAAGAGGCAAAGACACTTTCCGTGATGATAGACACAGGGGCTGACGTCACGATCATCAACCTCAACGTGTGGCCTCGTCACTGGAAACTTGTCACGGCCCGTGATGCCGTCCAGGGAGTAGGTGGTGGTTCCACTCCCCTTCAGGCCCTAGAACCTGTGCAATTACAGTTTCCTGAAGGACAGAAGGTAACTGTACGTCCCTATGTATTATCGTTGCCAGGACAACTCGGAAGGCTGATCGGCAGGGAAGTAATGAGTCAGCTGGGAGCCGTCCTCTCCATCCCTGAACCCACCCGATCCCCTCAAAATTTTCAGTAAGGGCCACTGCAAAAGTGCCGCCAACACCCAGACTAAAATGGAAAACAGACACCCCTGTCTGGGTGGAGCAGTGGCCTTTACAAAAAGAGCGGCTACAAATTGCCATCACTCTAGTGAAAGAACAGCTGGATGCAGGACACATACAGCCATCAGTCAGTCCGTGGAACACACCTATATTTGTGGTTCCTAAAAAATCAGGTAAATGGCGACTAATACAGGATTTATGTAAGGTGAATAACCAGATGTGGCCAATGGGCGCCCTCCAACCTGGGCTGCCCTTACTTACGATGCTACCAAGAGACTAGCACCTTCTGGTCATTGACCTTAAAGACTGTTTCTTCAATATTCCCCTTCATCCAGAAGATACAGCGTGCTTCGCGTTCACCATCCCTTCAATCAACAAAAGTGAACCTGCGAAGAGGTACGAATGGGTAGTGCTTCCACAGGGAATGAAAAACTCCCCAACAATATGCCAGATGTATGTGGCATGGGCACTATCGCCGATCCGCGACGAGATGCCGGATATATTAATATATCACTACATGGATGACATATTGTTCTGTCAAGAAGCCCCGTTCCCTGACGACTTCAGTCAAATGTTGACCAGCCAACTGAAGACGAAAGGATTAATAGTTGCTCCGGAAAAAGGGCAAACAAAATCGCCCTGGAGCTACTTAGGGTGGAAAGTTACCCACGCCATGGTGAGACCACAGAAACTGGAGGTAATAAGTTCAGTTAAAACATTGAACGATGCCCAAAAATTAGTGGGCGAACTCCAATGGATTCGACCCATTGTAGGTCTTACCAATGCAGATATCCACCCCTTTTTGTCATTGTTACAGGGCACGCACCCAGGTGCGCTAGTGAACTGGACGAATAACCATACTAATGCATTGAAACAGGTCGTCCGTAAACTGGCAACCGGCTATGCGGATCGACGGGATGCCACTCAACCCATCGGAATCTGGGTATGTAATCACCCGTCATACTCATTCACGCTGCTACTACAAGACTTCAACTGGAATAGGGAAAATGGGGAATATTTCCGCGACACCGATAAACGACAACGTGATCAAAGCTCCCTGAGATCGGACTTCATAGCCATCTTGGAATGGCTATTTACATCGCACACGCCACAGAAGGGTATATGGCAACAGACTGAGATAATAGCATTCTTGATATGGAAGGGACGGCAGCGTTGCCTGGAGGTAGATGGTCAAGAGCCGGGGTGGATCAGCATCCCCATAAAAACAATCGACTTTGACTGGCTACTGCAATGCTCCGTGCCTCTACAACTTGCCCTATTTGGGTATTCCGGGGAAGTCCGTCATGGAGGCCAACACACAAGCACTTACAGACCATCAGCCAGCTTCATTGGATTGAGCATCCGATCGTTTCAGAGCGCCCAGTGCCTGGCATCACAGTTTTTACTGATGCCGGAAAGAGGTTGAAAACGGCCGCCTGCGTATGGCAGGATAAGGGTCGGTGGAAACAACACCTGATTCCGGGCACTGCGGAAGATAATCTACAGACTCTGGAATTGCTGGCTATTATCTGGGCCCTAACGCAATGGCGACAGGCTCCCCTTAACATTGTCTCTGACTCGCAATATGCAGTCGGAGTCGCGAACCGCATCGAGGATGCTATTATCAAGCCGGTACAAAATAAGCAGTTACTGGAACTCTTCTTTATGCTACAACGTGTGCTAAAAATCCGAACAGAACCATGCTGCATCCTGCATATCAGAAGCCATAAAACCTCTCTGGGACTGGGTGAAGGAAATGCAAAGGCTGACTCCCTGGTCAGCCTAGGAATACAGAGCCCGGTAAGCCAGTTTGCGAAGGCTCAAAACAGCCACTCTCTATTCCATCAGAATGCCAGGGCATTGAAGCGCATGTTTTCCATACCGTGGGAAGACGCGAAAGGAATTGTTAGAGCGTGCCCTCAATGCGCACAATTTGGCCCTGCCCTGGGAATGGGAGTAAACCCACGCGGACTGCAAGCGGGTGAAACTTGGCAAATGGATGTCACCCACGTCCCAGAATTTGGACGTCTGAAATATGTCCATGTAACAGTGGATACCTGTTCAGGCATGCTCTGGGCGACAGCTCAAACGGGGGAAAAGGCATTACATGTGGTCCGTCATCTAACCAACTGCTTCGTTGTCATGGGGGCCCCCCAAGTAGTAAAGACTGACAATGCACCCGCCTATACAGGCGGAAAAGTCAAACAATTCTTTGCTACTTGGGGGGTGAAACACATCACAGGAATCCCCCACTTGTCTACAGGCCAGGCGATAGTGGAAAGAGCTCATCGCACCCTGAAGACATATTTGCAAAAACAGAAAGACAGCAAAGACATGGACCTGCAGATGCGGCTGAGCAAGGTGCTTTTTACATTAAATTTTCTTAGCCCAAGCCGTGATTCGCAACAACCCCCTGTGCTGCTGCACTACTCATCCCAGAAGATCAACCGCATGCCAGACGTTCAAATTAATTACAAGGATCCATTGACAGGTCAATGGGTAGGGCCCAAACCACTACTGTTCAGTGGGAGAGGTTATAGCTGTGTATCCACAGACTCTGGACCTCTCTGGGTACGCAGTAAGTGGACACGCCCTGCCACAAACAGACCTCCAAGAAACAACGATGCAGCATCCAGTAGTTCCAATTGAGTTATTTTGACAAATTTGCCTGGACATTTCATGACCTTCCTTACATTACATGACTTTTCTTACTTGTTGATTGTCCCCCCCCCCCCCAAAAAAAAACCAACCAAACAAACAAAAAAAACCCCAAAAAACCAAACAAACAAAAACAAATAACACACAAAAAAAAAGAGGTGAGAGGGATTAGCACTTTTTGTTGTATCGAGTTTATTCACAAAAAAAAAAAAAAAAAAAAAAAAAAAGAGGGGGGAAATGTAGTGGAACAAAGCAATCAGACGCCTCTGATTACCGAGAAGTGGGTGTGAGCCGGTATCAAATCCACCTGTGCCCAATTAGGGCAGGCCCCCTATTGAGCATGTGCAAGACCAGGGGGCCAATAAAAGGTGAGGCTCACACCCACCGAGTAGCTCACTCCCGAGCTAGTCAAGAGAGTGTGCTGGTAGCTCATTGAGCGGCAGACCAATCTTGCTAGTTCCACTTTGTGGGCAATAGACTTAGAGCACGGCTCACGAGTCTATATCACGACACCGAATTAGACCTTGAGGCAACGATCCCTGAAGAAAGATTCGTCTTGCTACACGTCTTGCTACAGTTACTGTATTTGCTTGCTTCATTTTTCAAATTGGATTGGTGAGAAGGTACCCAGCCTACATGAAAATTGGGATTTTGTTTAGCAATTTGTAGTATTTCCTTCCATTTTTCTGTATGCCATACCAGTACACTATTAATTTCCCAGTTATTAATTTCCAAAAAAGTTACGCATTCAACACAGCTTTTAAATACATTGAAAGAATCTGTATAGATATATACAGGTTCTGTAGTGGCTTTTACAAATACATTCAAAACAGCATCCAGTTCGCCTACTTGTGCACGTCCTTCATCTTGATTTATTATTTGTTCCCCTGTGGAGGGTATAATTGCAGCAGATTTAAAAGAACGTTTTCCCTTGTCTTCTGGAAGAAGCATTGGTGAACCAGGCATTATGCATACTGCTTTCAAATTCTGGGGCTTCCTTAAAAGGGCTAGGAGTTTTCATTATTAAATCCTTTTCATTTGTGGAGTCAAAAGGTTCCTGAATTTTTTACTGCTTTTCTGGCCCTTCTACAATTTGAAACAGCTCAGCAAAATATTCAATCTGGGAGTACCATTTTCTGATAGTTCCTCTCTGAGAAATCCCATCAGGGGGCAGTTTCCCAGATAAGACATGGTTAACCACTTTAAAGGGTCCTTGCAGTATGACCTTTTGTTTTTTAATTATTTTACTTATTTCCTTAAGAGCAGTACTCACTGTGAGAAGGCCTTTTTCCAAAATAGTGTATCTCTTTTTGGAATCTTTTAATGACTGTGAATAAAAAGAGATGGGTCTGGTGGACCCAGACAGGCCTTGCTGCCAAAAGTGATATGATAATGCACTGTTGGAAAAACCCCATTCAATTATTATGGGATCCTCAGAGTGAAGGGGTCCCAGGGTCTGAAAAGTCTGCGCCTCTAGCAGCAGGAGTTTTAACGCTTCATCATGGTTATGGTTCCACTCCCATAGGCGATGCTTTTTCAGCAGGTCGTATAGAGGCCTGGCAATAATTGACAAGTCTGGTAGGTGCCTTCGCCAATATTGCAAAGTCCCCATAATTTCCTGCAATTCCTTTTTATTTGTGGGTGCTTTTATTTCTCCTAAGTGAGAGAGCGTATCAGTAGGAATGGTCCATGTTTCAGCTTTCCAGGTGATCCCTAGAAATTTGGTTTCCTGGGACGGAGGTTGTCTTTTTTCCTCAGGTATTTCAATTTGTAAGCTTGTTAAGTGCCCAATTATGGCATCATAAACTGTTCTCACGGCTTGCTCAGTTTTACCACCTATCAGTACATCATCAATGTATTGATAATTTTTCACATCTGGGTTATTTTTTATTTCTGTAGTATTTTCCAGCTCTTGCGATAGAGCATGGTGGGCAAGCGTTGGTGAATGTTTATAGCCCTGAGGTAACCTGGTGAAAGTATATTGTACTCCATCCCAAGTAAAAGCAAAATATTTTTGATCCTCGAAATCAATGGGAATTTGGAAAAACATATCTTTCATATCCAGAGATGCACGCACTGGGTGTGCTGCTTCCTGGATTTCTAGCACCAGATCTGCTATATTTGGGACAGCTGAAGTTAATTTCTCAGTGCCAGCATTCAATTTTCTATAATCTACAGTCATTCTCCACTTACCATTTGGTTTTCTTATGGGCCATATTGGAGAATTATAAGGTGAATGGCAAGGCACAATTATATCTTTCTGTTTCAAATCAGAAATTACATCCCTGATACCTTCTCTAGCTGCTAAGGGAATAGGATACTGCTTAATATTCGTGATTTTGCTTTGGGGAAGGCGAGGGGCAGCTTTTAACAGTCTAACTTTAAGTGTGGGGGTGCCAAAATTCCAAAAGCGACCGTTCTCGTCTCTCCAGGATCAATACGTCCATTCCTAACAGATTGTAAGGAATGTTGTCTGCTATCATTTGGGTTTGAATTAACTCTTCGTCTCCCGGTAGCTTGAGGGAAACCTTAGCTGTTTTCTGTAACACAGGTTTTCCCAAAGCACCACTAACAAATATTGGTTTCAGAGAAGAATTAATACCACATTTCTTGGCCACATCAGATTTTAGTGTGGAAATTTGAGCTCCCGTGTCAATCACAAATGTTACCGGATAGCATTTTGGCCCTACTGCACAAGTAAGTTCTAAATCACCTTTTTTGTTTAAGACTAATCTTAACACATTTTGCCAGTCTTTTGGAGGGCTGGATATTTTTTGAGGTGATAGTTCCTTACTTTTAGACCAATTATTTTGATTTGTAGGGATGGTATCCTCTGGTTTATTCTGGGGGTTAGTAGAATTTACTGGACTGGAATTAGAGTTTGTCTCCTCTCTCTGCTGTGTTTTGGCTTTTATTTTATCAGCAGAGAGAGGGCATTTTAGATTCCCGAATTATGGGAACTTTCAGGCCTTTCCCCTGAATTTGACCTGGAGGTCCACTCTTCTACCAAGGCTTTTAGATGGCCATAGGTAAAATTGTGACTCAAAAGTGAAGGAGGGATGCCTTTTTGCTTAGCTTCCTCTTTAAGCTTTCCAAAAGGTTCCAGTTAACCTGGTGGTGAATTATTTCTGTCTCAGGGGGCCTATTTTGACGTGGGGTATTATTATTAGTATTATTATTATAATTATTATTATTTCTATTGTTATTTCTTTGTCTGCCTCCTCTATTTACAACTGTCCATTCACCCCGTGATCTGTCCTGCTGGTAAGGAGGAATTTGGGGAGACATGGCTGTGACGGCAGCATAAGTCATTTTTTTGTTATTATTATAATTTGCAGGGGTTTGGAGAACTTTTATAGATGTAGTATCATCTTCGGGTGCCACATATTTGTGTCCAAATTCTGTCAATTCTGTGAGCAGATCAGACCAGGTATAGTTTGTGCTATACAGAGGAGTTGCTCTTGATTTTTCAATTCTAGTATTAATCTGTAGGGCTTGAGTCTGCAATTGTACAGGTAAGCCTCTGATTAAGATATCCATTCTTTCAGGTTTTATATCCAGCATAAGTGGGTCATCTTGATTCATCACTAAGGCATGTTCATATATCATTTGAATTACACTGGCTTTGTGAATATTATCCAATAACTGGGAGAGGCCTCCATGCAGTACATGGGGTTCCTCCCTGGCTATGGGGTCAGTGAAACCCACGTTATAAGCTGCTCTTTGCGTCAGGGACCAGGGGGCTCTGTTGTTACCAGTAATTAACATAATTCCGGGACCCCAGTGGCCTGAAGCTTCTTTTTCAGATAGCAATATGTGGTCCCCACCCGAAGATGACACCCTCACAACGTATTCCACGTCGCTTTCCAGGGGCATTCTGCAAAATTTTCTTTTTAATTCTGCCAGCTGCAGAGGAGTGTAGGGGAGTTCCTTATGAGTAACTTGTTCATGGTCTGTTTCCATGTCACGTGTGTGTTCTACTTTTATCACAGGGCGTAGGCGTTTGTGGGTTATAGGCATGCTCTCATCTTCGAGCTAGCAGAAAATTCATGGCAGGAGGAAGAAAGTGCCAAGGTACTCTCATTTATAATAGCGAGTTGATGTACCTTTTCCTCTAATTTGTTAAATTTCTTGGTTCCAGATCTTATAAAACTGCTGACCAATTGGTGTAATTGAGCTACTTCTCCCTCCGAGGAGTCGGGGGAGGCACATCTTTTGGTATTGGTAGGTTTTGGCTGGGGTTTTGTTTTTAAAATGGAGGGTCTGCTTTTCCCCTTTTTGGGTGCAAAACGCACCATTTTTTTACAGGGTCGTTCAGGAGAGACATACTCCCCGTCGTCTGTTGTATATTCAGACGCAGATGTAGTGTCTTCCAGCATCGGACCAAGATCAGTACTGATTTCAGAATTTGATTTCCCTGGCGTCTCCTCAGATTTTAAAAGGTTTACGCCACTTTCAATATTTTCTAATTTTTGGCACAATTCTTCGTTCTCCTGCCAAATTATAGTAGCCAAGATGAAAAAAGCACGAGCATAAAAAAAATCTATACCCAATTTTTTCACCTGTTTCTTAATGTCTTTATCCAGAGTGGATTTGTTTTCTAATATTGTTATCGATTTAGCAAGGGTAATAAAGTCTCTACTCTTATAATTTTTATAAATCATATCATAGAGAGTTTTTTTCGGGGTATAGTTACGGGCTTTGAGGCATTGCCAGAATGGGTGAACCAAAGCGATTTCACTAAATTCATTTTCTTTATAGAAGGTCAAACCAATAGAGCTAGCAGAACACATTATAGACTCCATTTAAATTGTTTTAAATTGCCTTAAGGGTTAGTTTTGCAATTCAGGCGTCAGTCTAAGAGCAGGCTCTGATTTGTCCCCAATAGTATCCTGTCTGTGACACCAATAAGATGTCGTGATCCGTTTATTATTTTATATTTTGATTATGAGGATTTCTCAGCCTCTGCTTCAGAGATGACGCATAAAATTGCAAGCTAACACGTTTTTACACTTAAACAAGTTACAAGGATTTATTTTTAGGGAAGGGAAAACAAAATATCACAGTTAAGAAAGGGTAAACACAATTTGCTACTTTTGGAGAGACGAGTCGTTAAGGAAAGAAAGGAAGAAACGAGAGGGTAATTTAAAATGTTTCACCGCTAGTTGGTCCTAGCGGAGGGGGGGGTGGTAGGAGTCGTTTTACCGCGCTGCCGCTGCAGTCGAAAAGCCGCGTCACCATTTTTTTTTCTTTCTTTCACGTGCTCGCCTCCCGGAGTGTGTGTGGGGGTAAGAATTCAGGATGCTGTGAAAACTGCTTGCCGCTTGTGCTTTCGGGACTGCTTGCCCTCCTTTCTGCGCCTGGCTGGAGTTCGTAGTCACAGGAGCTGGATTCTGCGTGGTTCTTCGGAGCTGCTGGCCGCTGCTGGCTTCTGCTAGCTGCTGTTGGCTTCTGCTTTTCGGTTCTTTCTGGGGGATTTTTATAATGCAAAGGAGAGCGGGTCCCCCTCTTTTTTCCTTTTGTGTGAGTTATTCATAAAACAGGCTTTTTTGGAGTTGAGCATACTTCCCGAAAGTTACCTTATCAGTTCATTAAGATATGCTAAATTCGCGACATCTGGCCAGATGTCAGGCGCCAGGAATTTGTTGTCCTGCTTGCCAGTCTTTAGATATGTTAATGTGGCAGCATTTTTGATATGTGAGCTTAAAGAAAAAAAACTAAATAATTCTTGCTCAAGAATCAAATATTTTTTTTTAAGTGTTTACATCAGTGATATAAGGGGTTAATGTAGAATACTTGCTAGCAATTGTTTAGGGGTCATCATGACCTTATAGAGCTAGGTTGTTTAAGGGAGCCAAGTAATTGTTTGGGAAAGCTATAACTTATAAGGGTAAAATATGTGTCTAACTAACAGCCTTGAGATAAGAGAGAGAGAGAACACCCCGGGCTTTAAGATAAAATACAGCCAATTCAGAAGAATCAACTTGAGCTGAAGAAATGCGCATGCCCGGAGAAGAAGAACCTTTGCTTCATTTTACTTCTTTCCCATGAGCCCCACGACCACCACCAGGAGGCACTGTGCAGGTGCAGAAGGGAGGAGGAGATTATGAAAATGACTTCTTGGGTCTAATTTTAATATGAAGATGGAGTAGGTGATGCATATGTATAGGCGTACTGCAAAATCTAATGAAATCTACCTTTATTGCTCCACTAGAGCTCATCGCCGTCAGGGTGAGGCTTGAGTGGAGCAGCCGGCTAAGCACGTAACGACACACCCCGAGCAATGCTGGAGGCCGCGGGTTCGAGACTTCTCCAAGCCGCACCCTGATAGCGATGAGCTCTAGTGGAGCAATGAAGGTAGTGCAGTGCTGAAAGAAGCACTTAAAGCCAAGCATGCCAAGATTGTGAGTTCCAGTGTGAGCTGAGTTTGTGATTCAGGCCTCACCTTTTATTGGCCCCCTGGTCCTGCTCATGCGCAGTGGGGGCCTGCCCTAATTAGGCACAGGTGGGCTTAACGCAAGCTCATGCCCACTCCCTGGCAATTAGTGGCAACTGGTTGCCTCATTTCACTAAATAAACATATCTTGACAGTATTTAAAATGGAAAAAGCTGTTAAAGGAAAAGCATCTGGTCCTTCCTCTTGAAACCCTGTATTCATTTGTTTCCCTATCATCTCCCAGAGGTTTAAATCAATTGTTCCAGCTGTGGGAAACCAAGGACAACATCACTCTACACACTGTAAAAATTCCTCTATCTGTTCTTTTGAAATATGAAACCCTCTTTCCTTAACTACCTTTTTCAGTACATTAATATACTGATCTCCATCTTTAAAATTTATTTGACCCATATTGCTCACAAATAACTATACTCTAGGCAACCAGATTCTATGAAAGAGTTTACCAAATTGACCAATTTCTACTGCTCCCTCTAGCTATTAACGACTATAGGGTGGGGTAGGAGAGGATAGGGGGGGAGGTGTGTGTGCGTGTGGGGGGGCAGCTGCATGTTCACTGCTTTTGGCTGTTTTTAGTTTTTAAAATAAAGGTTTATACTTTTTATATTGTTATCTCCTGCACAAATTCTTTCTCAGTCTATAAAAACTGCTGAGTTCTAATGGGCCAATTTAAAATACAGCTCTGGAGCGAGTCCAGAGGAGGGCCATGAAGATGATCAGAGGTCTGGAGTACCTCCCCTATGAAGAAAGGTTGAGACAGTTGGGATTGTGTGGCCTGGAGAAGAGGAGGCTCTGAGGAGACCTCAAAGAAGCCTTGTAGTAGAAGGGCATGTAGTGATAAGACAAGGGACAATGGTTTTAATCTGGAAGAGGGTAGATTTAGATTAAACATTAGGAAGAAATTCTTTACTGTGAGGATGGTGACACAGGAGCATGTTGCCCAGGGAGGTTGTGAATGCCTCATGCCTGGAAGTGTTCAAGGACATGTTGGATGGGGCTTTGAGCAACCTGGTCTAGTGCCTGTGGTTGGAACTAGATGATCTTTAAGGTCCCTTCCAACCCCAACCATTCTATGATTCTTGTAATTTGAGCTAAGAAGAGAAAAATCTCTGGTCAGGCACCTTCTTCCTCTCCTTTCTCACTGACCTTGGTCTCTGCTCCCGCATTGCTCTACTCAGGTGGTGTTCTCTCTCTCCACATGTTGCTTTCTCTTACCTACCCCTTCTCCACTCCCCTTCTCTTACCTAGTGTGTTTCTCCATCTTAAATATTTTAATCACAGAGGCACACTTTTTTGTTCACTGATGGCCTAAGATGGGCCAGGCATTTTGGATCAGAGAGAGCTATTCAGAAGCTATTTGCATGAGCCACCCCGCTGGGGGATTCCTTCCCTGCTACCAAAACCAGCACCATGTAGAGAAACAAGATAAACCAGGTGCCTCGAGTTGCCAAAGAGTGGGTGTGAGTCCACCTGTGCCTGGTTAGGGCAGGCCCCCTATTACCAGGGGGCCAATAAAGGTGGGACACACACCCACAGAGGAAGCTCACTCTGGTGCGAGGCATGGAGAGGCCAGCAGCTTGTCAAGCATCTGGAGCAAGAAGGGCTCTTCCCGCTACACTTCTACCCTGGAAGCGCTGTGTGGTGGCTGGAGTCCTGGAAGAGACCAGCAGCTCGTCGAGCTTCAGGAGCAAGAATGGCTCCTCCCGCTACAGCACCACATCAACCCAGAACATATGAGAATAACAAGGATTTATCTGTGAAAGTAACACCATCACAGCTCAAAATATTTGTCTCGACATTGAGCAAAATGTTTGTCATTTTGAAATACAACCCAAGGAAACTCCTGAAATTGTACTATTATATATATTGGCAATGGATGTGTTTGTATAAGAACCCTTTGTGATTCTATACTTATAGCTAACACCACTGCAAAGATTAATAACTAATCAAATATTTGTATTTGTATTTTTACTAAAATTATAGGATACTGTAGCAGACGGAACCTTCCTTGGGGCACGGCGCTTCGAAGTCAAGCAGGTGTTCTTGTTGGGGTGCACAAACAGTGCTCCGATCTTGTCGCCTTTAGACTTGGCTAGCCTTGTTTGGTGCTTGGGCTCCAGACTCAGCTCAGCTCACCACCACCTCCTCCTCCTCCGGCTGTTGTTTTTTTTTTTTTGGTTTTTTTTTTTGGAAAAGAATACAAATAACAAGCAAGAAAAATTATACTATGTCCAAACGTGCGAATTCAGCAAGGTTATTCAGTTTGAGCTGCTGGATGATGCGTCGTTGTTGGAAATGGGTGCTGAGTTGTCCGTTGGAGATCCAGTTGCGGCAGGGTGTGTCCATTTACTAGGTACCTGTTGGGAAAGGGCAAGGAAAACTCATGCAACCAATATGGTTAATAAGCAAGCTTCCGCTTTTATTGCACAGTAACTTTTTCTTATATAGTGTTTCTGTGACCACACCCCCGCCACCAAACATCAACATAACGTTTGTTGGATACCTGGTGTGTTTACCTGTAGCACAGCGAATCCCTGGTGCAGGTAGCACAGGATCGTGGACCGATCTCATTGGCCCCTAAAACATGGGGTTGGGCAAGGCAAAGGGGTCACACCCCCTACCTTTCGGGAACATTCAAGAGCATTCTACGATATATCCCTCCTTTTTGCACGAGCCCATGTTTGGTTAAAAACATTTGCAGTGCTAATTCTCAAACAAACATAATACAAATAAACCATGCAGAATCTAAGAATACACTCAATATCATAATGCCCTTTTGAAACAGTCTAAAACTACTCGGTTAACGAATCAAAACAAACTGGTTAACAGGTTATCAAACGGATTTTGTTTCCCATAATCAAGTGTAAACTGACTTTGCATTCATGGCATGTTCCATATCACACAAACACTCATACAAACGCACTCTCAAACAGAGCTCTGTTTAGTATTAGGAAGGTCTGGCATCCACTAGTGCAGAGGGCCAAAGGAGGGATAGGAGAGGCTTATCCGACAGAATCTTGTCGGGGGGCCCCTATAAGCGTCTCCAAGTCCCACCGGCTCACAGCACGATGGAGTCCTAGTTCCTTCATAGTTGCCAAATTAAAATGCAATAAAAACCTGGGATTGCAACATTCAATCACTACATTCATAACTTTTTTTTTTTTTTTTTTTTTTTGGTTGATATATCCCGGAGTCTCTGAGGGTCTCATGATTTCTTAATATACTTCTTGTGTAACTGTCCACAATCTTTGGTGCTTAGTATAGGTCCATGTCCTTGTTCCTCAAGCCATTTTCCAACAGACCCTTCATCTTTTTGTACGATCATGATATTGGCAGCTTTGGCAAATAGCTTCTTGAGTACCGCTAACATGCAACTAAGACACACCAAAGTTATCAGTATAATACAAAGTACAAGCAAAACAGTTTTACATAAACTTTGAAGCCATCCAGTGAGGCCAAACCAATTAACTAATTCATCTATGCCAAAGAATCCTGCATTTTGCTTGATATTTTGAGTATGTTCTACTAACTGTTGTATCTCCTTATGTATTGATTCAGAGTGATCACTCAAGTTCATACAGCACATACCATCAAAATCTTCACAACCATGGCCATGAGCTAAAAGTAAAAAATCAATGGCAGCTCTATTTTCTAATATTGCATGTTGTACAGAAGATAAATCATCAGCTAGTTCAGATAACACCTTGCTGGTATCACTAGCATGCTTTACCACCCAACAACTCAGTTTCTCCAAGTTTCGATGTGCACGAGCGGCAGCTGCTCCTGGCAGGAAGATAGAAGTAACAATCACCTGCCATTTGGACCAGAGGTTAACATCATCATCACATTCTTGCGTTAATGTTTGAGCCAGGCTTCGCTTCCACCGCACACGATGGGTACTGTTCGGGTGTGCGTGAGGCACGGCTAAACTCAATTGACCAATGGTGCAAGGCCCTCCAATGGGATGGGATGGGAAGGTACACCTGACCATGCCCGATCTCCACAAATTAAAAAATACCCTGCTGGTAATTTCCTGGGGAGCTGCGTCCCAGGCAATGGGTTAGTAGCATCACGGAGGGTATAGTTGCACCATTGGCTGAAATTGCCAATTGGGAAAATGTTGGTAGTAGCACATTGTCTTCCCATACCTTCTGTGCAATCAACGGACGAGCTACTCATCCAAAAACAATAAGTGGCATTTAAAGAGTCTATAAGGCTTAATTCTTGGGGATCGGACCCAACAGGCAAATGATCATCCCAAGTGTCATAATCACTTAAACACGCAACTAAACTGGTCTTGGTAGGACATAAACTCTCAGTGTGAAATTGCACTTGTGTGCGATTCATAGCTGCTTGAAACGTTGGCCAAGTTTCTTCAGAGGTTGGTACACCAACTAAACACGTAATAAAAGGCGATTGGGGGGTCGCTAGACTGGCACAAAAGGAAGTAGTGTTAAGCTGATGCGGAAGGGTAACCCAGACATTCTGTCGAGGGTCGAAGTTTGGGAAGGCAAAGCAATCAAAACTTAAAATGACAGTTAAACCTATGATGAAGCCAACACGGCAGTTTTTGTTTTCAAACATGTTGAGCACTTAATACGGCCGTCTCTGCTCTTGAGCTTATGCTTTCGAATTCGGCGGGGCAGGTGCTGGCCAAGTCCACTTGCTGGGAACCCGCAAGGTACCTGTAGGGGTGGAAACACACGTGACCTCTGCCTAAATATTTAACCTCCACTGGTCCTTGCCATATACCCGTGGCGGGATCCCTGTAGGTCACATACAGTGGGGCTTCAGAGGGGTCGGCTTGTTGGGCTATTGTTCCATAATCATATGCTGGGACTAACTTTTGATCCCCAAATATACACAGATAATTCAAAACAAATAGAGTCTTTGCTAATCGCTCCTGCGGGTCTTGCAAATCTGTAAATTTCATCAGATAGTCCTTTAATGTTTGATTTGCCCTCTCTACTATAGCTTGACCTGTTGGCAAATGGGGAATGCCTGTGATATGCTTAATTCCCCACTGTTGAAAAAACCGAGCTAGCTTGCCACTAATACATGCTGGTCCATTGTCTGTCTTTATCTGCTCCGGCACACCTATGGCAGCAAAACAAAGGGTGAGATACCGTATCACTTGTAATGCTTTCTCATCAGACTGAGCCGTAGCCCAGACAAAATGGCTATAAGTATCAATAGTAACATGAACATATTTAAGCCTTCCCAATTCTGGTACGTGACTGACGTCCATCTGCCATTTTTCCTTTGGACCAAGACCTCGGGGGTTAACTCCAAGGCCGAGACCAAGTCCCTTTTGATTACACTGTGGGCAAGCTTTAACAATGCCTCTGGCCTCGTCCATGGAAATCTGGAAGTGATGGTGCAGTCCTCTGGCGTTCTGATGGAAGGTAGCATGCGCATTTCTTGCCTTAGTAAACTCGTCCATGGGTACGGATAATGAGACCAGTCTATCTGCTCGGGCATTGCCTTCTCCCAGGCCGTCCGACCACTGGTGACTCCGAATATGAATGATGGCATAGGGTTGATCTCTCTGTTGGATGGCAGCCCGCAACTGGAGAAATAAGTCATTTAGTCGCCAGTTTGCAACGTCTTTGAGATGAGCATCTTCAATTCGCTGTACAGCTCCTACAGCATATAAGGAATCTGAGACAACATTGAGATGTATATCCATTCAGCGTGAGAAGGCGTAAACGATTGCTGCCAACTCTAGAGTCTGTAGGGTATCACCCTCTTATGCAGACAGGAGTTCATGGCACCATTGCTCTTTGTCTTGCCACGTCACTGCGGCTCGTCGTGAGGGTTTTCCTGCATCGGTAAAGACTGTTAATGCATCTTGAAGGGGTTCCTCAGATCATTTTGGAACAGGAATCCATTCACGCAAGGACATCCACTTTAACACAGTAGACCGCAACGGGGAAAGATCAATGGTTTGCGCAGTTTCTCGGAGGCTTGACTGTAGGGCTGGAGAGTGCTGCAAATATCAGTCCAACTCTCCTTGTTTCATTGGGAAATAGGTTGTGCTAGGTTCATCTCCAGTAATTTGTATAATACGGGTTCGGCCTTTACAAATTAGAAGGGCCAATACCTCAGTCTTTGTCTGGATTGTAGTTTTTGGCTGTAGTGGTCTGAAGATCCATTCTAACACACAAATTTTAGCAGGCCCAGTCTCCCCCTTTTTCTTTTTGGACTGCGTGAGAGCTTCAAGTAAATGTTGCTTATCTGTAAGAATGGTTAAGTCTATGGATAAGTTCACGTCACGGCGATCCATGGAGCGCTGAAAAATTGCCAGGCCAATTTCAGTTACTATAATGTCAGGATTGCTCACATGTCCGTTCTCTTCCGAAAACCCTGTTTTTGAGCAATCCAGACTTGCTTCATCACGCGAGATAATACGCTAATGATACATTGCCATAAACAACATAGTAATAATACAAAAGCAATAATAACATACTAATAATCAAAACCAATAATAACAAATATAATTGATAAACCTTGTCTGATTAAATTTCTAAGTTATCCCCATATCCATAAGCGATTTAACCATTCATTTAACCCAGAATAGGCAGCAGTTAATTTTTTCATGTTATCTTAATCAATCGCTTTTGGTTGTGAATTGGCTCTAAATGATCAGATAAATTAATGCAATACATGCCATCAAAGTCTTCACAAACATATCCTAAAAGCTAACAATAAAAAGTCAATGGCAACACGATATTGTAAAACTGCATGTCTGACACTATCAACATCTTTTTAGCATCTGTGTTAAACTATCAGAAATTAAGTTCATCTGCTTAGCAATAGAACAAAATAGCACAATCAACAATCAACATATAGACGAGGGATCCCATAATCAACATATAAACAATCACGTGAATTACAACATTAACAAAAGCCTGTTATCAATACAATACAATACGAAAGGAAAGGCCTAGTAAAACTGTTTAGAGACAGAATTCCAAGCCTTTAAATGGCAAAGGCACCAGACACAATTGAGGTAGCAGGCTAGTGACGAGGCCACAGTTGCTCGTCCACAATAGTGATGTCCGCTCCTGTGTCCAGTAATGCTGTAAGGCGACACTGGTCCAGTTGATGCTCTAACAAAATCAGTGCTTTGGGGCGTTGATCCATCGGGAGGCATAGTAAAGCCATTTCTCCTGTAGAGCCAAACGCTGTTATTCCGCGGGCAACTGTCAAAGAGGTGGCTGCTGCATCAGTTAGTTGCTATGTCGGGACTAACCTGGCAATTCGAGTTCTTTTTGGCATTACCATAGGCGGTGTCCAAGTCATAGCCATAGTACAAATTTCTCCAGTATAGTCGGTGTCTATTACTCCTGGCAAGACAAACCAACCCTTAAGTCCGGCAGATGATCGTCCTAATAAGAGGGTTCCACATGGTTTTCCCTCATATTTCACTGGGCCGGTGATACCCGTAGGGATCTTTTGGGGTTTGCTGTCAGTAAAAGTCACGTCTACTGCGGTTGCCAGGTCCTGCCCGAGGCTTCCACTGGTTGCTGTTTGGAGGGAAGTGGCTGGCTGGAGTTGTCATTGGAGGCATGTGGAAGTGGCTGGTTGCTGGAGGGAAGTGGCTGGTTGGAGTTGTTTGAGGGGAGCACACTAGAGCCGCAGTTGAGGTCTTAGCGCCGTGGCTTCTTGCGTTCCTCGATTCGTTTCCCTGGTGTCTGCAGGCTTCAGTAGCGTGACCATCCATATTGCAATTCTGACACCAGACTCTGGATTTACGACACTGGCTTCGAAAGCGTCCATTGTGTCCACAGCGAAAACATCTGCTGGTTGATCGTTGCAGCTGTTTGGTGTCGGTAGGACGTAGTGGGGCTAGGGCTGCAAAGGCTTGCTGCTGGATTGCAAAAGCTTGCTGCT
>NW_022045526.1:341773-457582 GCF_003957555.1 Calypte anna | reverse complement strand
GTTTAGTGGGGTCTGAAGTTGTAAAGCAGCCTTGGAAATGGGTTTGTGAGGTAAGCAGCTGAAATTGTGCCAGGACAGAATCGTTGTGCTGGAAGATCCCCTCTGTGGGCACAACAGGAGTGATCTTCCTGTTAAAATTTGCTGTTTCCTTGGATATTCCCTTCTTTGGCTTTTGCAAGAAGTGTTGAAAGGAGCCCAACACCCATTTTGAGCTCACAACAAATAAACTAAAACTTCATCATTCTGCAGAGAGCATTTCTTTAGGTTTTCTTTTCATGGTTTCATTACAGGACTTCATGAGCTGCTGGAGGGAGAGAAAAAGTCAGTACTTTGCTGAGATGGAGTCACTTGAAGAACAGAGCTGGACAGACAAAGAGAAAATGAGGAGAGAGGCAAAACTCCTGAGAGAGAAGATAGAAACAGCAAGACAACAGCTGGTGGCTGAAAAACTAGAGCAGCAATTCAGGTATCTTATCAAATAATAAGATAATACAAAGAGGCGATTCAAACAAGAGGGTGAAAATAATAAGCTGAGGAATCAAAGATTATTAAAATGATAAAAGAAAAAGATTTGAGTGGTTTGGGTAGAGGCCTATGAGCTTGGCCAGGAGTTGCAAGGCCTCAGCTCTGTTGTTTTTGAAGAGGTGCAGCCTCTAAAGAGCTGGGATTTTCCATGCTGTGGGTGGCCAGAAAAAAGAAAGGTGAAGGCAGCAGGTGCAGAGAGGTGTCCTGTATCCAGTGGTTGATTTCAGTGCTGAGAAACCCCAAAAAGATTCCACCAGCTGCACTGCCAAAAGCCTTGTGGGAGCATCCTTGTGCTTTCACCTGGGGTTTCTCTTGTTATTCCTTCTTCTGGTTCTGTTTCAGCTTTCTGGAACTGGAGTGAAAAGGGTTCAAAGATTATTAATTTTGGCCTAAATCATGATTATGTAACCCAAGAGATCCAAAATCCTTAAAAAGTTGAGATTTTTTTATTTATCCCATGCTTTTCCCAAGCACAAGCCAAAGCTGAGCCTTTAATTCCCTTCCATACTAAATCTTCCTAGATGCTGAGCTTGACTTTTGAAGTCCTTCAGGTTTTCAGGTGCTTCTCAGGCCCCAAGGCCTTGCCATGCAATCTGTTTTGCTCAATTCTTGGGAATTCTGGTGTTCTGAGGAAATGATGAAAAGAACATTAACTTCATGTCATTGTAATCATTTTAAGCAGCTCTTCCTGGGCTCCAGCAGTGCTCTGGAAATCCACACCACCCATTTCTCAAGTGTGCAGAGCCTGGGGAAAAAACCCAACACTCCCTTTCACTTGTGCATCAAGTCTAATTCCAGTGAGTTTCATAGAGAAATATTAATTTCTTAGCTGTGCAATTCACAGGTGCTAAGGCAGCAGCACACACTTCTAAATTTGTGGTGCTGGCTCTAAAAGGCAGCCCCCAAAAGTGCTTGAAATTCACTTTTTAAAATAGTTTAGGGGAGGTGCTGCTGGGATGCCTTTTATTTTGTACTTCTAGCTTGCTTCACACACCCAAGGAGAAGGGATTCAGCTTGAGATTTAGACCCCTAAAAGTGGGTGTCTCAGGGCTGGTAACTTTTTATATTCTCTTGGAGTCAGAAATTGTGGCTGAAAGATAATTCAGCCTCTTTTAACCCAGGGACATGTTCAGCTTTGGTATCTGTAAAGAAAATTGTAATTTTTTATAATTTGCATCAACCCATTGCATCCTTATTCTTGTGATAAACATAAGAAGCATCCATGTGAGAATGTTCTTCTCACAGCAACTTTGTCCTTCAGCCATAAAATGAATAAATAAGTGAGAGGGAGGGGAATAAATGCAGTTTCTGTCTTGGGGAAGTGGCTACATACAGGCACAATTTTAATTTTAAGAAGGCTTAGGAGAGGCAAAGTGAGGAAGAAAACCAGCCATCTGGGGGAGCAGATGTTGATGGGCTGCTCTAAAAGATGCTTTGAAGGAATTCTTTTGATGAAATCAAGCAGTTACAGGGTTAATTTTCTATCAATATTCCAGCGGTGCCAAACTTTTATTTAACTTCTCTCCCCCTCTGAGCATGCAATTAAATTCAGATTAGTTTCTGAGCATGAAAAAGAATAACTAATTCTTTATTCCTCTGCTGCTGAGACAACTTGGAACCATTGTTCAAGGTAATACAGTTCTTTCTACTGGTGTAAGACTTTCAAATAATAATGGTGTTTTCTTCAGAACACTGGAGAAATATGTTTTTCATGAACACTAATTAGCACCCTACTCTGTAATCACCTCAATCCTATCGAGGAGTTGGAAGGAAGATCCTAGAGTTCCAGTGTAAGAAAACTGATGATGCTGTAGTATGTTGACCTCCTTGAAGGTGAGGGACACCTCTTAGAGTGTGCTGTGGCTCCCTGGCATGCCTGTTGCTCTGCTGCTCCCTGCTTTTGCTGTTGGGACAACCAGTGAATGAGTGGTCAGGAGGTTCCTGGATCACACAAGGAAGTGGTGGGAAGCTGCCAGGCAGAAAAGGACCTGGTGGTGTTGGTTGATTTCAGCTGAACAGGAAGCCAGGGTGTGCCCAGGGTGGCCAAGAAGGCCACCAGCATCCTGGCTTGTGTCAGGGCAACAGAGCTGGGGAAGGTCTGGAGCACAAGGAGAAGGTTCTGGAGACCTTGTGAGGAGCAGCTGAAGGAATTGGGAATGTTTGAGTCTGGAGAAGAGGAGGCTGAGGGGAGACCTTCTGGCTCTCTGCAACCCCCTGAGAGGAGGTTGGAGCCAGGGGGGGTCGGGGTCTGCTCCCAAGGAACAGGGGATGGGACAAGAGGGATTGACCTGGAGGTTTAGATTGGAGCTTGGGAACAATTTTGCCCTGGAAAGGGTTGTCAGGGCCTGGCCCAGGCTGCCCAGGGCAGGGCTATAGTCCCCATCATTCCTGGAGGGATTTAAAAACCACGTGGATGAGACACTTCAGGACATGCTCCAGTGGGTGATACAGATATTGCTCAATATATTTTATCCAGGGAGAATGTTGGCAGTTGGATGTGGTGATCCTAGAGGTCTTCTCCAACTGTCACAATTCTGTGGTTCTGTGACTGGGAACTGAGCAATTGCCAGGTTCTTATATTTGAGTTTGAGGTGACAGTTGTGTTTTGGTTGTATCATAACCTAAAATTCCCTTCTCCAAGTATTTGCTGGCTATGAAGGAGCTCTCAGATGAGTATTCTGAGCCTTCATTTGAATAAAGAGCAACCCACATGCTTGAACAACGCTGTGTGTGGATTTAATAAGAAAAGGGAATAACCAAACTACATAATGCATGTTCCAGCTACTTGTGTGCATTCTAGAGAAAATACATTTTGTGGATATAACATTGTGCATGTAAATGTATTTTTTTTTTTTACAAATGCAAACATAGGACCTGCTCTTCATCTCATTAATGGCCAAATCTGCATCAAATCACTCTCTCTGTGCTTCCTGAGGCCTCTGAAGGAGTTGGTGCCAGACCCAAGTGTAGAATTTGGCTTCCTGAGCCATTGTCATAGAACCATAAAGTGGTTTGGGTTGAAAGGGACCTTAAAGATCATAAAAATCCACCCCTCCCTGCATGGGCAGGGACACCTCCCACCAGCCCAGGTTGCTCCAAGCCCCATCCAACCTGACCTGAGACACTGCCAGGGATGGGGCAGCCACAGCTTCTCTGGGAAACCTGGCACAGGGGCTCAGCACCCTCACATTAAAGAATTTCTTCCCCATGTCCAACCTTAATCTCCCCTCTTCCAGTTTAAGACCATCACCTCTTGTTTTCTCACTTCCTGCCCTTGTCCAAAGTCCCTCCCCAGCTTTCCTGGACCCCTTCAGGTACTGGAAGCCTGAGTTAGTTACAAGCTAGGAGCCTCCATTCATCACACAACTCCAGACTTAATAATTTGCTTATTATTTTTTTTAAGCTTTTCTTTTTGTTTTCTTGAACTTTTCTCTTGCCTTTCAGAGAACCATGTGGGGAGCTTCATGAAAAGTGGATGAAGAAACATCAGCAGGAGGTGTGCAAAGACTGACTGGCCCAGCTAGCTCTGAAAGAGGAAATGAAAAAGCAAGAGAAGGAGGAGCAGATGTTTGCTGAGCTTTGGGAAGCAGATAGGTTGGCTAAGGAAAGGAGAGGAGAGATGGAGGGGAAGAAACTGGCAGAGCAGAACCAAGAAGTCCTGAATGCTCTCGGTGCCCAAATGGCGGCGCTTGGTGCTCGGCACGAGGAGGAGAAGAGGATGAAGGAGGAAGAAGCTCAATTGTTGGTAATTTCCACAGCTTTCTCAGTTCTGGGTTCTGTTGGAGGCTCTCCTCCTGACAGGCTGTCGTGATCTGCTTATTATTTTATATATTGATTATGAGGATAAATCAGCCACTACCCAGAGACAACGCTTGAATTACAAAATAACCAGACTGTTGGATATAAAATTAGTTACAAGGGTTTATTTCTAAAAACAGGGAAAGCCAGTTTACTGGCAACAAGGCCTTTGTATAAAGTAATCACCTTAACTCTAGGGTCGTTAAGAGTAAAAGAGGGAGAAACAAAAGAGAGAAATTATCACCATACGCGCGCGGGGCCTGGCCTCGGACTGGGGGCTGCTCCTGGCTCTCCGCCGTTCGAGCCGTTGCTCTGTCTTGTCGTAGCTGGAAGCCGAGGGGCCGAGCTGGGGAAGCGTCTGGACGAAGAAGCCCACTTTTCCTTCTTTTCCTAGGGTTTTTTATACCCAAAAAGGAATGAGGGGTCCCTTCATTGAGATGGCCCTGATACATACAAATCTCCAGGCTTCCTGGGATGAGTCATTTCTTATTTTTGTTTCCTGGAGTCCTGCTAGTTTGGGCGACCTGATAAGTAACCTTTATCTTCTAGGTGTCTGTCAGGCATACATTGAGGTAAACATAATGGTAATTACAAGCCGGATGAAAGAAAAAGGAAAAAAAAACCTGATTCAAGAGGCATATTTTTATATTTTTCGGTTCCACATGTATATCACACCTTCTGTTTCTGGAGTTTTTCCTTCTTTAGTTGGTCATTTTCTAGCTTAAGCAGCTGCAGTTCTTCCCTGCAACAGGAAAAACAACCAGTTTGGAAAATGACACCAGAGTGATAACCTAAGTGATGGCTAGAATGAGTTTAATCAGAAAATCAAAAAGCAAAGATTAAATATTTAAAGCCAAAGCCTTTCTTGCTGACATCAGAGAATTATTCTCAGCCGTTAGACCTGTTCAAGTGGGAACATTTCAGTGTGCCACTCATTAGAATGCAGGATTTTCCCCCTTTAATTATCACATGCCCTGCAGTACCCAACCACTGGAATTCCTGTTGTAAAAGATCTCGCATCTCTTCAGAGAAATCAATATCAGTGCACGTCCTGGTTTGGGCCAGGATAAAGGTGATTTTCTGTTTTGTACTTTTACTTTTAGCTAAGTCTCTTTAAGTAGTTGCACTTGCTGAAATTAACAGCAAGTTTCTCAGACAGTGTGTGCTTCTAGGATTGATAACACTTGATGTTTATAGTTACTGCTAGAGACTGGTATGCAGAGCCAAGGACACTGCTCAGCTCTGATTTAATAATTTTTCTTTATCAGAAATAGGAGGAACACAGGGCTTTGGTACAGGTTAGTGGTTGTGGCTGCAGGAGGAGACTTGGCTATAGCTCCTGCATGCTGCACTGTCACGGTTTAACACTGGCCCGGCAATTAAACCGAATAACAGACGCTCTCTATTAATCTATCTCTCCTCCTTGATAAAGAAAGGAGAGAGAATAAGGGAGAGAGACTTATGGGTTGGAAACTAAACCACACAACTTTAATGAAACAGTAATGATAAATAGGAAAAATTATTAAATATATACAAATATACAGGAAAATGGATACCACATTCCTTCCCCCTTTTCCCCAATAACTCTCACATCACCACCGAGGCTGCAGGGCAGCCCTGGGAAAGTCCAGGCTGGACTCCTGGAGTCGACAGCAGTTGGGAACTGGAGGCAGGAACACACAGATATGGGCTGGCATGGATCAGGACCACAGGCAGACGAACGGATGGGATCCTTCCAGGATGCCGGGTGAAGGAAGGGAAGCAGGAAATCAGGAAACCCGGAAATCTGGAAGTCTGGCTTGGCCCTCGTGATGCCTCAAATTTATACTGAGTGTGACGTATATGGGATGGAATACTCTGTTTGGTCAATACGGGCATCTGTCTTGTCTGTTCCTCCCCAAAGGAGGGCTCAGGTGGGACCTCTTTATCCTCCTGGACGGTAAAATGTTCTCATCAGAGCTGAGCAGTGTCCTTGGCTCTGCATGCCAGTCTCTAGCAGTAACTATAAACATCAAGTGTTATCAATCCTAGAAGCACACACTGTCTGAGAAACTTGCTGTTAATTTCAGCAAGTGCAACTACTTAAAGAGACTTAGCTAAAAGTAAAAGTACAAAACAGAAAATCACCTTTATCCTGGCCCAAACCAGGATATGCACTGATATTGATTTCTCTGAAGACATGCGAGATCTTTTACAACAGGAATTCCAGTGGTTGGGTACTGCAGGGCATGTGATAATTAAAGGGGGAAAATCCTGCATTCTAATGAGTGGCACACTGAAATGTTCCCACTTGAACAGGTCTAACGGCTGAGAATAATTCTCTGATGTCAGCAAGAAAGGCTTTGGCTTTAAATATTTAATCTTTGCTTTTTAATTTTCTGATTAAACTCATTCTAGCCATCACTTAGGTTCATCACTCTGGTGTCATTTTCCAAACTGGTTGTTTTTCCTGTTGCAGGAAGAACTGCAGCTGCTAAAGCTAGAAAATGACCAACTAAAGAAGGAAAAACTCCAGAAACAGAAGGTGTGATATACATGTGGAACCAAAAATATAAAATATGTCTCTTGAATCAGGGTTTTTTTTTCCTTTTTCTTTCATCCGGCTTGTAATTACCATATGTTTACCTCAATGTATGCCTGACAGACACCTAGAAGATAAAGGTTACTTATCAGGTCGCCCAAACCTAGCAGGACTCCAGGAAACAAAAATAAGAAATGACTCATCCCAGGAAGCCTGGAGATTTGTATGTATCAGGGCCATCTTCAATGAAGGGACCCCTCTTTCTTTTTGGGGTATAAAAAACCCTAGGAAAAGAAGGAAAAGTGGGCTTCTTCGTCCAGACGCTTCCCCAGCTCGGCCCCTCGGCTTCCAGCTACGACAAGACAGAGCAACGGCTCGAACGGCGGAGAACCAGGAGCAGCCCCCAGTCCGAGGCCAGGCCACGCGCGCATATGGTGATAATTTCTCTCTTTTGTTTTTCCCTCTTTTACTCTTAACGACCCTTGAGTTAAGGTGATTACTTTATACAAAGGCCTTGTTGCCAGTAAACCGGCTTTCCCTGTTTTTAGAAATAAACCCTTGTAACTAATTTTAAATCCAACAGTCTGGTTATTTTGTAATTCAAGCGTCGTCTCTGGGTAGTGGCTGATTTATCCTCATAATCAATATATAAAATAATAAGCGGATCACGACAGAAGGATTGCGGGGAAATGTTGCTCAGTGCAGCCCAGGACAAGCAGAAGCATCTTAATGATGAAAAACAAAATGAACGTGACCTAGAGGTGAAGATCTTAGAAAAATCTCTTCAGGAATGTCAGGAAGACACCAGGGAGAAAAAAAAAAAAAAAAGTAATTGTTAGAATCAGGTTTTCATGGGGAAATTATGGGGCAGTGTTGTTGCCCGTAACCAAAACACAAACCAACAGAGTCAGTTTATGCGGTGCTTTATTCAGGGCCCGGGAAGCCTGAGGACTAGCGTCCCAAGTCAGGGTTCCGAAGACCCTCATTTTTGGTTCAGCTTTTATACTTTTTTCATTACAGGCCACGTACAGAGTTACATAAATTTTAGTCACAAACTGTCACATAGATCATGCAGATAACAATAGACAAACAGTCACATAGATCTTACAAATAATAATAGATAGTCATCTCTTAAACTGTAAATCCACGGTTTACCATTTCAGCTGTCATTACCACCTGGCCCACCACCTGGATACAATATTTCATCTTGATCTTTGGTATATGGTATCAGCTTACCTAACTATTCTCCTTTTGATTAATGTTTTTGCTGATGGGGTCGACACACTCCTTATTCTCCTTTGATCATTGTTCTTGTAAGGGTTAGCTCATTCTTAACTAGTTACTTATTTCCAGAGTTTTAGTCTACCCGAGCCCCTTCTAACTCTTAATTTGTCCATTTTAAAATTTTACAACTAATATTATTTTTATTTCTACTATAAACTGTAACAATTCCCCCCTTTTGAGCATCCTTCGATTATTCCTTCGCAAGGATGCTCACCCTTTAAGCCTCTTGATAAGCAGGTGGAGGCGTCCCTTCTTCTGGAGATATTACCTCCTTCCGGGTTATAGCCTTCATGACCCTTCGTGTATTTTGAGTTTCTTTAATAATCATTCCCAATAAACCCTTGTACATTACTAAAGCAATCACAACAATGATAATTATCATAATTCCATATTGTATAATTGATGATATCCAACCAGAGACCTGGATCCCTAAGGAGCTGAATACTGCTCCAACCCAATTGTGTTCTGCCTCTTTTTGAACATCGTGGACCTTGTCCTCAATTTGTTCCAATTGGCTAATATCTTTCTCTACTTCCTGGGTAACGTTTGGGATATGCACACAACAATGTTCATTTTTATTATTCTGATACCCACAAATACCATGCTCTTTTAGCAACATCATATCTAAGGCCATCCTGTTTTGTGTGGTCATTCTTGTGGTAGCCTGAAGTTGCAGGTTTAAATCCCTAAATCCTTTCTTAGTTACTGCAGCTAACCGTTCAGTTTGTCCTAATAATTTGTACAGCATTTCCCGATTTCTATAAGTTGAGACGGGTGCGAATAATGATTCTAATACCCATCCAAATTTAACTCCAGAAGAGGGTTCATGCCACTCATCTTTCTCATCTAACCCTGTTATTTCCAAGTCTTCATTTATACCCCTTTTCTCTCTCTTACCCTTCTCTTTCTGTGTCAATTTTGCCTGTTTCCAATATGGACATAAAGTAGGTACCCCTAAGGTAATTTGTGTGGCCAATCCATCCAAGGGTAAATGTGATGTCCATTGTCCATGTCCCAATACCCATACTAAATTTCCAGGACTATGAACGGTCATAACTTTACAATTTATAGCAAGATTTCCTTGTACCGCACTAATGGTATGATGGTATCCCCTACATTCACATCCCCATTTTAATGCCATTTTCACTGGGACCAACCCTATTCGATCTTCTGGGGTGTCACATGTAAATATTTCTGTGCAATTCCATTCTTCTCTTTGGGTTCGTAATTGTCTAAGAGAAGTGGAAGTAGACATGACTAAGGTTTCTCGATAAGAATGATCCCTATTCCCTAACCACTGTATACACCATTGTACTTTCCCCAAATATGTATAGTGTTCCAAAATACTAGGTCCCCATACTGTCGTCCAATCTTTCCAAGTATCAGTATTTTTAGTAATGTTTTGACAATCCATCTCATTCCGTGTGGATTTAGTTTTTATAGTACGTTTTTTGCATGGTTCGTTTGCGGGGAGACTAATCAAGCATTTCCTAGTATTTTGTACCCATCCATAATAGTTGGGTTTTCCTTTACATTCCTTTTCTGGCATCGCCTTAATTGTCTGACACAAATCTTTCTGTACCATCACCATCTTTGGGACTAATTGGCATGTCCAAGAAACATTTTTCAAAGATTCTGGCATCCCAGTCACTGGTATTATTCCCCATGATATCGGTTCACCTGCTGCTTGGGGTAAAGGCAAACAGGCTGTAATTTCTGTGACATTTTGCATAAGGCCAAAATCCCTAATCAATCCAATTACTAAATTTTCCTGACCCTTATTCCTTGTTAAATTTTCATCACTAACCGGTTGTTTGCTTTCATTGGTAACTGCTTGCCTAGTTATCCTCCCTTCTTGTTTTGTTTTGGGTCTAACTCTCATTGTCAGTTCTCCATATCCAAAGCTTTCTCGAATTAATACTATACAGGTATATTCCCCTTCATCTTCCTCAGTCACTCTAGGTATCTGCAACATGGTTATTCCCGTCTGGTGATGCCTATCCCAAACTGTTTGTACTCCTCTTATGATCACTTGATCTCCTGTCACCAATTTCCATCCTGCTTTTATTTCAGCAGATCCAGCTCCCTGATCATCAGTAAACCAACAAGTCAAATTAACTTCAGATCCCTCCTCTACTGTCAAATAAGGCTCAGGTACATTGATCTTTACTACCGTTTCCACGGTCATGATTAGACTATAAAAGATCAATGCCCTCATGACTTGCTTCTGAACACCATCCTTGTTGGAGACAAAGGCTCTACCGACCATTGCGTGGGGACCTTCTTGACCCTGGTGTAGTGAATCCAGTTGTCGATTCCATCGACCTTGACGGCCATGTAGGTGGTCATGATCACCTGATGAGGACTGTCCCATGTCTCCTTCAGTGGTTCCACTGACCAGTTCCTGATGTAGACTTGGTCTCCTGGAAGGATGTCGTGGACCAGATTTTCCAGGGGTAACGGTCGGTTCCACTGCAACGCTCCTCTAAGTGCTGTAAGGGTCTTATTCAAAGACAACACATAATTTAATATCACCTGGTCCCCCACCAAATGAGGATCCCCCTGATAAGTAGTAGCATGGTATGGTTTGCCGTACAAAATTTCGTATGGACTTACCCCTATCCTTTCCCTTGGTTTAATCCTAACTCTTAACAGAGCCAAAGGCAATGCCTGCGGCCACTGGATTTTTGCTTCTTGACAAATTTTCTTAATTTGGTTTTTCAGTGTTTGATTCATCCGCTCTACCTTACCACTTGATTGGGGTCTTCAGGGCGTGTGCAGATTCCAAGTTATCCCTAGTATTACAGAAATCTCCTGCACGATCCCTGCAGTGAAATGAGGACCCCTATCAGATGATAGCCCCAACGGCACCCCAAATCTAGGGATGATTTCTTTCAAGAGTGTTTTTACCACTTCCTTTGCCTGATTGGTCCTGCAAGGGAAAGCTTCTGGCCATCCCGAGAATGTGCACACATACACCAACAGATGTTTGTATGCTTGGGCTTTTGGTAACTCAGAGAAGTCTATTTGCCAATAATCTCCTGGTTGGGGACCTACCTGTAACTTACCCATTTGTACCTGCCTTCTTACCACTGGGTTGTTTTTGATACACACCGGACACATTGCATTTACTCTTTTTGCCAATGTTAACATCTGGTTTGAGAATATTTCATTTTTAAAAAATTTTACCATTGCCTCCGCACCCCAGTGACACTTATTGTGTTCTGTTTCCAGTACTATCTTTCATGATCCTTACTGGCAGGATCACCTGTCCTGTTGGGGTCACATACCAACCCTTGATGTTCTTTCGTGCCTGCAACATCCGAGCCAGCTTCTCGTCCTCTGGCAAGTAATGTGGTTTGTCTTCCATGTATGCAGCGGCAGGGTTGCCCCGAGCCGGTAGCAAATCTAATTGAGTCCATACTTCTCTGGCAACCCGCTTTGCCACTTGGTCCGTGAGACAGCACAGTCTCGCACTGATAGCAGTTAACAGTTGTTAATGAAACAATTTCACCACAAGCCTTGGGCTATCAGTAAGAACAGGGCTACTTAATGCATACTTTGTAACCGCAGGAACAAAGCCTTGGGACATCAAAGGTTAAGGAGTAAACAAGGCGATGGGATTAGGGGACCTGGTTAAGGAGCATGGCGCTGTTACGAACATTCGCGAAGATGCTTGAATGTGATAAACAAGCTTTGTACGTTAACTGTTTTGTAGCCAATCAAGTTAAAACTCGTGTAACAAGATGTAGAGACTTCTGGTATAAATATAGCCTTCTGATTCAATAAAGAGAGACAATTCGTTTGTATCAAACTGTGTCTCCGTCTCGCACTGTGACAAATGGTGACCCCGACGTGATTCGGGTTGAAAATTTTCCGGTCGCAGGTCTCCAAGAACTTTGTTTGAAGAAGAAAGGCTGGGAAGAAGCCGGTTATTGGTGCGCACCACTCATCACCTCCTCGCGATTGGCAGGTGAGCTTGGAGAAACTACTTTTTTGTTATGGGTTCAAACATTTCAAAAGAAGAACGAGACATTTATGTTACTTTAAAGACTTTACTTAATAAGGATTAAAAAGTTATATCGGGCCATGATTTAAAACTGGTTTTAAAATGGGCCCGTGAGCATTTTCCCGACATCGATTCAGTCTCTACTTATGACCCTTCATTTTGGGACGAGGTCGGAATTAAATTATGGGATGCCGCTACACGGGGCAATAACGAAACCGCCAAACTCTTAGCTCCTTGGCGAATACTCTTTGAAACTTTAAAAGGAAAAGAACCTACTACTCCATCTGCCCCTCCGCTGCCAATCACCGCCGCTATGGTGAATGCGGACTCGGACCCAGACCCCTTTGACCCAGGTCCTGTCGATCCTGAACCGGAACCCGATTTATACCCTGATGATTATGATGATCCGCGAAGTGTGTGGGCGGCGATTAGGGTTGAAGCACAGAAAGCGGGGGAAATGGACATTGCCTGCTTAATTGAAATCCCTCCAAAGCCAAAACCCCGTAAAAAAGACAGAGGATCTGTGATAGTTGCGCCTGTAATATATGGTGGGCAAGGGCAACCACGATGGGCCGCGCTGAATTTCTCTATTGTAAAAGAACTTCGCCGCACTGCAGCAGAAAACGGCTTAAGCTCTCATTATTTTCAAGGCTTGTTTGCAAACGTTTGCGAGGCGCATGTACTTACTCCTTATGATTTAAAATCTATTGCTGCCCTCCTTCTCAATCCCGCGCAACAATCATTATGGGAATCGCGTTGGAGAGCGGCGGCAGAAAAGCTGCTGCGGGAGTATGCAGCCGGAGATAACCAGCAGCTGCAAACCCTTACAATTGACCATCTCATGGGTACGGGTGAGTTCGGCGACCCCGCGAAACAGGCCCAACATATTCCGGGAAAGGCACTGAAAGACAATATGCATATAGCAAAGAGAGCCTTCTTACAAATCCCTAATGCAAATAGGCCTGAAAAAGCCTTTACGACAATTTCTCAAGGGCCAAAGGAACCTTATATGGATTTTATTTCAAAGTTGCAGGACGCCCTAGAAAAACAAGTTGGTAATACCGAAGCCCGTGATATTCTCCTTCTTAAATTGGCTGTTGAAAACGCTAATCCTGATTGTAAAAAACTCCTGAAAACTTTACTTAAACCTAACCCAACTTTAGTTGAAATGATGGAAGCCTGTAATAGGTTTGGATCTTCCGAACATAAATACGAAGTTATGGCAATGGCATTTAGAAATATCCAGCTTACTTCGGCACAACCTAGATCCTCGGGGTCCGTCCCTATTTGTTACGGCTGCGGGAAAATGGGACATTTGCAGAAGCAGTGTCGTATTAAAACATCAATTCCCATTTGTACCCGGTGTCGAAAAGGTCGGCACTATTATAACCAATGCCGTTCTAGGCTTGATATTGATGGGAATGTGATACCTCAGCAGCAGAATGCTCCCCAGGGAAACGGGAGGCAGAGCGCGGGCCGGTGCCGCGCTCCGACATCAAATTACATGCCGAACCAGCAACCACAAGCGCCAGCGGTAATGCCGACACAAACACCATTCGGGCCACAGGTGGCAGCGCAGGCTTGGACCTCTTCACAGAATATGCTGTTACATTAACTGATGCCACTGTTCACCTCATATCGACAACAATGAAAGGACCTTTGCCATCAAAGACTGTAGGACTTATTATCGGAAGATCGTCTACTACATTTTCTGGTCTTTTTGTTTTGCCAGGGGTCATTGATAAGGACGCCATCGAGATTTCCGTCATGGCTTGGACCCCAACACCACCTTGTAATATTCCAAAACATAGCCGCATCGCGCAAATTGTGTTGATATACGGTGCAGCTGATTTAGTTGCTCATTCATCCAATCAGAGAACAGGAGCCTTTGGCTCAACGGGAGCTCCACAAATTTTTTGGTCTCATCTTATTGGCGAAGATAGACCACTTATTACGTGTCATGTTTCTTATAATTCTCAACAAATTACTATCACAGGTTTAATAGATACGGGAGCAGATGTTACAGTTCTTTCCAAATCTAAATGGCCACCAAATTGGTCCTTAGTGCCTACTCCGTCAGCACTGGCGGGAATAGGTGGCACGGGTACCAGTTTTCAAAGTCAATTTCATGTTCAAATCAAAAATCCCCAAGGGCAAACAGCAACAGTTAAACCATTTGTCTGTCCGGTCCCAATTAACCTTTGGGGTCGGGATGTTTTATCACAATGGGGAATGCGACTAGAGACTCCTTTTTAGTAATGGCCACTGACGTAAGGCACAGAGTACCCAAAATTACATGGAAAACAGAAGACCCTGTGTGGGTCAATCAGTGGCCATTGCCAGAGGAGAAACTCTGTGCTTTGAAAACTTTAGTTCAAGAACAGCTCCAGAAAGGGCATATAGTGCCTACTTTCAGTCCCTGGAATACTCCTATTTTTGTTATACAGAAAAAGAATGGCACTTGGCGTCTCTTACATGATCTTAGGCGGGTAAATGCTGTTATGGAACCGATGGGTGCATTACAACCAGGTTTACCTTCACCAACAATGATACCTCGAGAATGGGCAATGATTGTTATTGATCTTAAGGATTGCTTTTTTAACATCCCGCTGCATCCGTCAGATGCTCCTAAATTTGCTTTCTCGGTACCTGCTATTAATATGACAGAACCTCTCTCTAGGTATCATTGGACAGTTCTCCCACAAGGAATGAAAAATAGCCCTACCATATGTCAATGGTATGTTGCTCAGGTATTAGCTCCAGTACGGGAACAATTTCCCCGAGCCTTGATTTATCACTATATGGATGATATTTTACTCGCTGCTGAAAAAGAGGGGGAATTATCATTATTATTCGAAGAAATGACAACTGCTTTAAACCAGGCAGGCCTAAAAATATCCCCAGAGAAAGTTCAAAAACAGGAGCCATGGAAATACCTAGGCTGGCGAATTTCCAGACAGAAAATCTCGCCTCAGCAGATCACTACCGCTGCTAAAGTAACTACTCTTAATGATCTTCAAAAACTATTAGGCACCATAAATTGGCTGCGTCCTTTGTTAGGGATATCGAATTCGGATCTAGCTCCTTTGTTTGACTTGTTAAAAGGTGATACTGATCTCAATGCCCCGCGAGTCTTGACCACCGAGGCAGTGGCAGCCCTAGAAAAAGTCGCTCAGACTTTAATGGCTAAACAAGCAGCAAGATGGGACCCACAACTCCCCCTTGCATTAGCTATAATTCCAGATGGGAAAAAATTTATGGGACTACTTTTCCAATGGGATGAATCATTTTCTTATCCACTTCTTATATTAGAATGGATTTTTCTTCCTTATCAATCTACAAAGACAATCCTCCGTCAAGTAGAAATGATCTCTGAAATCATTATTAAGGCTAGAAATAGAGGAATTACGTTAACGGCAGAGATCTTACTCATGTTTATGTCCCCTTTACTGAATTTTACCTTAAATTTTATAATTCAACATGAGGTATTGTTTCAAATTGCAATTCTTGATTTCCCGGGAAAAATTTCAAACCATTTTCCTCCTTCCAAACTGTTGCATGCTTCTCTACCGCTTGTTGAATGCCCAAAAATATCTGCAGCGCCCCTTTCCGCTTTAACGGTTTTTACTGATGGTTCTGCAGCCACCCACAAGGCTGTGGTGACTTGGCTTAATGATTCACAGGAGTGGGTTTCCGATATCACGTTTCACCCAGGATCTTCGCAAATTGTCGAACCTGCTGCGGTCGTTAGAGCATTCCAATTGTTTTCAGACCAAGCAATTAATTTGGTCACTGACTCTGCTTATGTTGCAGGAATTTGAAAAAAGGGCTGAACATTCTGCGCTGAAAAATTTAACACATCCCCTTCTATACCCTTTGTTGTTACAGCTAATTTCGCTACTTGATGCTAGGAAATATCCGTATTTCGTTTTGCATATACGCTCTCATACCTCATTACCAGGTTTTCTTACACAAGGTAATCGTCAAGCAGATCTCCTCACACTTAATGTTAATGTCCTTCCAAACATTTTTGAACAGGCTCGTATACACCATTCCTTTTTTCGTACGAATTTGCGTGGTCTAAAGAGACAATTTAATCTCAGTACCCAGCAGGCGGCTGATATAATTTCTGCCTGTCCTGATTGTCAGCAATCCTCCTTATCTTCTAACTCCTTGGGCACTCTTCCTAGGGGACTACAAAGTTTAGAACTTTGGCAAACGGATGTTACACACTTTCCTGAATTCGGTCAACAAAAGTTTATCCATGTTTCCATTGATACCTTTTCAGGTGCTATTTATGCATCTTGTCATATGGGGGAGAAAGCAAAAGACGTTCAGCGTCACTTTTTAAAGGCATTTGCCTCGTTAGGAATTCCTAAGCAGATAAAAACAGATAATGGCCCTGCATATACTTCACGTTCTCTACAATCTTTTTTTACTGACTGGGGAATTACACATATTACGGGTATCCCTTACTCTCCTACTGGTCAAGCAATTGTGGAACGAGCCCACCATACCTTAAAAACTATATTACAGAAACAGAAAGGAGGAGTTGGAGCATTGTCAATACCTGAAGAAAGACTGCTCAAGGCTATATATACTTTTAATTTTTTAAATTGTTATACTTCAGATGTGCCTCCCATTGCTAAACACTTTACTAGTAATAATCTTTTTCAATTCCAGGAAAAACCTCCAGTCCTTATTAAAGATATGGAAACGGGACAAATTAAAGGCCCATATTCACTCATAACATGGGGGAGGGGTTATGCTTGTGTTTCCACAGATCAAGGACCTAGATGGATTCCAGCGAAAAATGTTCGACCCTACAGGCTACGAGCCGCGCAGGACTAATAATTCCTGTTATTACTGTTTCACCTGTAGTAACTTTTACGCTACCTAAAGAAAATATGTGGCTCACTTTATTATAATTATACCTCTAAAAATGTATCTAAATCCACTAACAAACTTTTATTGCTTCCCCCGGGCTTGTTTTTTTTATAGACCATGGCCTGAAAGTTGCTGAGGAGAATGAGAACTGCTCCTCGTACAGAGAACACAGAGTCAAAAAAAAAAAAAAAAAAAAAAGTGTGTGTGCCTTTGTTATTTATAGGCTTGGAATTTTGTCTGTAAATAATTTTATTTGGCTTTTTAGGCTTTAATTTGGCAACCATGGAGGAAACTAGGACTCCACCGTGCTGTGATCCGGGAGGGGTCTGGGGACGCTTTTGGGGCCCCCCGACCAATCTTTGTCGGATAAGCCTCCTCTACCCCCTTGGTTCTATGCGCCAGTGGACATCTGAACTTCCTCATACTAAAAAGTTATTTAAGTCCTTCCACTGCAGTGTGAAATGTGCTTTTCGTATTGTATTGATAACAGGATTTGTTAATGTTGTAATTCATGTGATCGTTTATATGTTGACTAAGGGATCCCTCGTCTATATGTTGATTGTTGATTGTACTATTCCGTTGTACTGCTCTTTTATTGTTAGCTTTTAGGTCATGTTTGTGAAGATTTTAATGGAATGTGTTGTATGAATCTTTCTGATCACTCTCAATCTATACATGCTGCAATACAATCACTTAAAGAAGGGATTACACATTTGCAGTCACGGGATAACTGGGACTGGTTTGATAATCTTTTCTCAGGATGGGGTTTAACAGGATGGTTGCGAAGTTTAGTTAAGACTGTTTGTTATGCTTTATTTGCTTTTTTGCTTTTTTTATTCTTGCTGCCCTGCATTTTACAATGCTTTCAGCGGATGTTCGATCGTTCTATGAACCGGGTTTATCTTGTCCAATCGGAAGGGGGAATTGAGACAGCACAGTCTCGCACTGATAGCAGTGAACAGTTGTTAATGAAACAATTTCACCACAAGCCTTGGGCTATCAGTAAGAACAGGGCTACTTAATGCATACTTTGTAACCGCAGGAACAAAGCCTTGGGACATCAAAGGTTAAGGAGTAAACAAGGCGATGGGATTAGGGGACCTGGTTAAGGAGCATGGCGCTGTTACAAACATTCGCGAAGATGCTTGAATGTGATAAACAAGCTTTGTACGTTAACTGTTTTGTAGCCAATCAAGTTAAAACTCGTGTAACAAGATGTAGAGACTTCTGGTATAAATATAGCCTTCTGATTCAATAAAGAGAGACAATTCGTTTGTATCAAACTGTGTCTCCGTCTCGCACTGCGACAGGTCCGCTTGTCGATTTCCCTGGAACTCTTTTCCTGGATTGTTCCGATGTCCTTTGACGTGCATCACCGCAACTGCCGATGGTTTGTAAATCGCTTCCAGTAACGATTATCTCTTCCCTGTGTTTGATTGACGACCTCTGCGAATTAAGAAGTCCCCGCTCCTCCCACAGAGCCTCATGCACATGTACTACTCCAAATGCATATTTGGAATCAGTCCATATGTTAACTTTCTTCCCTTGACTCAATACCAGGGCTCTTATCAGGGCCCAAATCTCTGCTTTCTGCGCTGACGTGCCCGGGGGCAATTCTTTTGCTTCCACTATCTGCTGCAAGGTAACCACTGCATACCCTGCATACCTGGTACCTTTTTCCACAAAGCTGGACCCGTCCGTGAACAATTCCCAATCAGGGTCCGGCAGTGGCTCATCCTTCAGATCCTTCCGGCTGGCGTACACTTTTTCGATTACCTCCACACAGTCATGTTCCAGCTCTCCTTCTTCCTGGGTGGACCTGAGGAATTCTGCTGGGTTAAGGTGATTTGTTATTTTCAGCTCCACATCATCCTGTTCCCTCAATTGGGCCTGGTATTGGAGCATCCTGCTTGATGAGAGCCAACGGCCCCCCTTTTGTTCCAATACTGTTATGACCATGTGAGGTACATAAACTGTCATGTGCTTGCCCAATGTTAGCTTACGTGCCTCTTGGATCAGGATCACTGTGGCTGCCACTGCTCTTAGGCATCCTGGCCATCTCCCACTTACTGAGTCCAATTGTTTAGAAAAGTACCCAACCGGTCTTTTCCAAGACCCCAGTTTCTGAGTGAGCACCCCCAAGGCTAACTTTTGCCTTTCATGTACATACAATTGAAAGTCCTTGGTTAGATCAGGCAGGCCCAGGGCAGGTGCTTCCTTGAGGGCCTGTTTTAATTCCCGAAATGCTTTATCTTCCGTGGGTCCCCACTTAAATCTCGGTTCCTTCACAACCTCATACAGTGGTTTGGCTGTCAGCCCAAGTTCGGGGATCCACAGTTGACACCAGCTGATCATTCCTAGAAAAGATCTTAGTTCCTGATTATTGCGGGGTACTGGAATTGCACATATGGCTTGTATGCGATTTACTCCCAAACGACGAACTCCCTGCGAAATTTCACATCCTAAATAGATGACCTTTTGTTTGACCAGCTGTGCCTTTTCTCTGGATACCCGGTATCCAGCCTGTCCCAGCATATTCAATAGTCCAATTGTTAATTTGAGGCAGAGCCCCTGTTCTGTGGTACCCAGGAAAATATCATCCACATACTGCAACACCACATAAGAAAAAGGCGAATCTTTTACCTGGGTAATCTTCCATTCCTCAAGTTCCTTGGCCAGCTGGTTACCGAATATGGTGGGCGAGGATTTAAATCCTTGGGGAAACCTGGTCCATGTGAGTTGGCGCTTCCGTCCCGTGTCCGGGTTTTCCCACTCGAATGCAAAGATATTTCTGCTTTCAGGTGCCAGGGGTATGCAGAAGAAGGCATCCTTTAAATCAATTACTGTAAACCATTGAAATTTCTCAGAAACAGATGTTAACAATGTGTACGGATTTGCCACTACAGGATGTATATCTTTGGTGATAGAATTAATTGCCCTTAAGTCCTGTACTAACCTGTAACCGCCGTTAGGCTTTTTGACCAGGAAGATAGGAGTGTTGAATTCAGATTCACACTCCTGCAAAATTCCTAAACTTAAGAATTGAGTTATCATGGGGGCTATTCCTTTCCTAGCTTCCAGACTAATGGGGTACTGCCGTACCCTCACCGGTTGGGCCCCTTCTTTTAATTCCACTACCACTGGTACTGCCGCTTTTGATTTACCTGGGGTCCCTGTTTCCCAAAGCCCCCGAAGCCTTTCCCCAATCCAGCACCACCTCTCCTTCAGGGACCTCCCCGGCCGCCGCGCCGGGCCCCACCGGCCCCGACGTCAACCCTGGCGACCCGAGTGGGATGAGCTCCGCCCGACGCAGACAGCCGCCCGCCCGTGCGGGGTGGCCGGGGGAGAGGCCCGCGCCTCCCCTCCCCCGACGCCGCCGGCGCCCTTTCTCCTTCTCTGTAGAATCCATAATAGTGTCCAGCAACATCTGCAAATCATTCCAATCAGGATTCTGAGTTTTTATTACCATTTTCACAACCCGAGCCACTTTCTCAGGATTTTCCCTGTACGCCCCCGCCGATTGTTTCCATATTATTAAATCATTCGGTGAAAAAGGAACCTTTATCATCGCCTTCCCTCCATCCGCTCCCACTGCCTCTCGCAGCGGAGCCGTCAACTGAGGCTGCGAAAAAATCGCCTCCTTTCTCCAGCCTCCCTCTCCGAGTCCGCTCTGCAAGCGGCGTTCTCGGCTGATCAACCCAATCCTTCCTGCTCTATCCCCTCCTCGGATGAGGAAGGAAGAGGGACCCTAGCCGTATTTACCGGGGGAGCCTCAGGAGGTGGGAGCGGCGGCGCGCTCGGGGAGACCAACAAAGACACATCCTCCTCTTCCTCCGAGAATCGTATCTTACGCTCTTTACAACCAGGGCATTTATCACATTCTACTTTCATGGTTTTTAATACTAACAATCCACATGCTTTTTTTTCTTTTCCTTTTTTTTTTTTCTTGTTTTTTTTTTTTCTTTTCTTCTTTTTTTTTTTTTTTTTTTTCTCCTTTTTTTTTTTTTTTTCAGTCAGGTTTTTTCTTTTAGATATTAAAACAAATCCAAATACTGAATTTCATCCCATTTCTCAGTTTCCCGCAAGAAACTCATCATAGGGCTTAATATTTCAGGAGTTATTGTACCATTCCGTGGCCACTGCATTCCCCCCGTTTCATATTCAGGCCACACATGATTACAGTAATCAACCAAGGTTTTCCTCCGCAATTCCTGCCCAAAATTACCCTCTTTCCAATGTTTTAACAGACAACCGAGATGCGAATCCTCAAGAACATCATTGTTATTACAAGACAGAGCTCTGAAAGTTTTAAACGGCAGCATGCTGACACTTTAGACTGGCGCGCACTCACACACACACACATAAAAAACCAATATACGGCCGATTACCAATACCAAATACCAAACTTGCCTATACTCGTCGCCGCGAGTGGCAAGTGCTGGATCTGCACAGCTTTCTACTTGCTGTGTCTTACGACCAGCGCCCAATACCAAATACCAAACTTGCCTATACTCGTCGCCGCGAGTGGCAAGTGCTGGATCTGCACAGCTTTCTACTTGCTGTGTCTTGCGACCAGCCCCTAGGCTTCCAAACAACCAATCCTAATACTAACCTTTCTATAAGGAATAAAGCACCTTCGGGCTTACCTCATGGTCGTCCGTCGGGCGCGGGGTCGGGCACGGGTTGATGGCTCCTCCAGGAATCACCTGGTGCCGGCTTGGAGTGAATCAGCACGTGAACCGCCTCAGCCACCCCCGGAGTCCCATCTGGGTCGCCAGAAAACTGTTGCCCGTAATCAGGACACAAACCAACAGAGTCAGTTTATGCGGTGCTTTATTCAGGGCCCGGGAAGCCTGAGGACTAGCGTCCCAAGTCAGGGTTCCGAAGACCCTCGTTTTTGGTTCAGCTTTTATACTCTTTTTCATTACAGGCCACGTACAGAGTTACATAAATTTTAGTCACAAACAGTCACATAGATCATGCAGATAACAATACACAAACAGTCACATAGATCTTACAAATAACAATAGATAGTCATCTCTTAAACTGTAAATCCACGGTTTACCGTTTCAGCTGTCATTACCACCTGGCCCACCACCTGGATACAATATTTTATCTTGATCTTTGATACATGGTATCAGTTTGCTTAACTATTCTCCTTTTGATTAATGTTTTTGCTGATGGGGTCAACACACTCCTTATTCTCCTTTGATCATTGTTCTTGTAAGGGTCAGCTCACTCTTAACTAGTTACTTATTCCCAGAGTTTTAGTCTACCCGAGCCCCTTCTAACTCTTAGTTCGTCCATTTTAAAATTTTACAACCAATATTATTTTATTTCTACTATAAACTGTAACACCCTGAAACCCGTGGAGGATCATGATGGATTAGACCCTAAAGGGCCATGGTGGAGTAGGTGTTGTCGTGATCCGAGTTATTATTTTAATATTTTGATTATGAGGAAAATGCAGCCACTACTCAGAGAAAACCATGGGAATTGCACACTAACGCGTTTTGAAACTTAAACAAGTTACAAGGATTTATTTTAGGAAAGGGCAAACAAAATATCACTGTTAATAAAGGGTAAACACGATTTGTTACTTTGGAGAGAAGTGTTGTTAAGAAAAGTAAAGAAAACGAGGGAGCAATTAAGATTTTATCACCGTCCCTGATCCTGGTCTCTGGCTGGAGTGGGGGGGGTTGTTGTTCTCCGCTTTTCCTTTCCTCTGCTGCTGTTGTCCCGTAGCCAAAGTGTCGAGAGAGAAGGGGGGGGAAGAAGACCCGCCGCTTCTCCTTTTTGTCTTGGAGTTTTATACAGTAGAAGGGGTTCTGTCTTTTCATAAATCCCTGGCACACAGACTTGCTAAAGATAACATAGATTTTGCCATCCCAAGAACTTCCTTTTTATTTATTACTATTTTTCAGTCCTTGTTACCTTGCTAAATTTATTACCTTTGTCTGGGCCATGTACCAGGAGGCGACCTGATAAGCAGCCTTATCTTTAGGTGCCTGTCAAGCATGATATAAAACAGAAGCTAGTTAAGTTTGGGGAAGAAATCTGTTAATTGGGAATGATTGGTATATTTTAAAAAGAGCAGAAAAAATACTGATTTGAGAGACATATTTTGTATTTTCAAAGTGTTTACATCAGGTGTGGACCTGTCTTCTGTGAGAAATCTGTGAGATGGCATTTAGATGTCTTTCCCATGTTGTTAATGGTGCTCTATTACAACCTAATGGTGAAAGCACTGGAAATTTTGGAAGTAGCAATGCAAACAACACAAGTGCTGGAGCTTTGGGAGCAGTTAGTGGGTCATCTCAGACCAGTATTTCAGGAGATATGGTGTTGAAATCCCACTGCAGTGTGCTGTCCATGGCCTGTGCGGACTCTGTCTACAAAGCATATGTTGCTGCTTTAGTAAGTAGCTGATTACTTGTTGTATTCTAGTTATTTCCAATTTGCTTCATTTTTGAAAGGGAGGAGATATATGAATTCGGGAATCCTAACAATTGTTGTTGAGTACCACTGATGACTTGACTTTTAACTGAAAGTGTGTTGAACAAAATCCTCAGCAAGAGTGAAATGGCATGATTCCATTGGTCAAATATAAGGAAATGTTTGCTAAAGTGCTAAGTGTAAACAATACCTTGTCCTTAATACCCTGTACTTGACACTGGATTAAGAGGAGTCACAAAGTGAAAAACAAGCAAGAGCAGATGATATGCAGGACATTGCTAACCACTAGGTGGGAGGCACAAGCCTCTGCTAAGCTTGTGTCTCCCACCCCTCCACCAATAGGATTCGCTTTTGCTGCGTGTGAACAGCATTGGGTGACCAATAGAAGGTTGTTTTGGAGTGCGGTGGAGGGGGCGTAGGCAGCTGAAACAGTATATTAACCGAGCTTGTACACAATAAAGTCCTCTATGAGGACTCATCTTTGACTTCGTGCCGAACCCCTAAGGTTGCCCTTCATTTTATATCTTTCATATATATGTGCTTCAACAGAAGCTGTTGTACATCTGTGTCATGAAGTGTTAACATAATACTGCTACTTTTTACTTCATAGTGTAATGTTAGGAGATGGCTATTCTGAGTAAATGCATTTGTCAATTCTGGCTTGAGTAGGTCTGGTCTTCCTCTCCTAAGCTACCTTGTCTGCTCTGCCAGACTAACCATTTCTTCAGCTGTACTTTAAACTAGACGCAGAAGTCCACCAGACTGATTTTTTTTTTTTCAGTTTTTCTTTTAGCTTTTTGTGTCTTTCAATTTACTCCTAAGCAGATTTTTTTGCTTCTTATAAAAGAAAACATCGCGCCTTAACTTCCATTGGCAGAAACCATTTAGCAATACCAAAACCAAATCAAGCCTAAGTATGTGTTATTACAAGCAATACTGCAGAAAATATTTACTCAAAACTAAGCGTGTTTAACTCAAGGATAATTTTTCTGAAATAGTATTATTAAGATAATGAAATGTCAAGAATTGTCTTTACCTCATTCAGGCCCAAATTATGTTAGAATACTTTGAAAGGCACAATGGAAATCCAGCTAGGGACATCAAGGGCTACAAGAAAATCTTCTACAGGTATGTCATTGATAAAAGGAAGATTTTGGAGAATGTGATCCCTCTCCAGAAGGAAAAGAGAGCCCGGGTTAGCTGGGATATGGAGAAGGCTGAGGTATTCAATGACTTTTATTTGCCTTAGTCTTCAGCAGCAAGGGCTCAAGTCACAGAAGGCAAAGGCATGGACCCGGAGAAGGACAAACCACCCACTGTAGAAGATCAGGTTCAAGACCATCTACGGACTCTGAAGGTGCTCAAGTCCATGGGAACTGATGAGATGCATCCACAGCTCCCGTCAGATGAAGTTGCTAAGCCACTATCCATCATATTTGAGAAGTCATGGTAGACCAGTGAAGCCCCACTGACTGGAAAACGGAAAACATAACCCTCATTTCAAAAAGGGGAAGAAAAAAAAAAAAAGACCCAAGTATCTAACAGCAATTCAGTCTCACCTCCATGCTCATCAAGATCATGGAGTAGATCCTCCTAGAAACTATGCTAAGGCACATGGAAAAATAAGGAGGTGATTAGTGAGAGCCAACATGGCTTCACCAAGGGCAAATTGTGCCTGACAAATTTGGTGGCCTTCTACAATGGGGTTTACAGCATTGGTGGATATCATCATCTACTCGGACTTGTGTAAAGTCTCTAATTTAGAGAGATATGAACTTGACAAATCAACCACTTGGTAGATAAGGATGTAGCTGGATGGTCACACTCAAATAGTTGTGGTCAAGGGTCAATGTCCAAGTGGAGCTCAATGATGAATGGTGTTCCTCAAGGGTCAGTACTAGCACCAGTGCTCTTTAACGCCTCTGTTGGAGACATGGGCAGTGGGATTGAGTACACCCTCACTGAGTTTGCCAATGACACTGAGTTGTGTGGTGTGGTTGACATGCTGGAGGGAAGGGAGACCATCCAGAGGGACCTTGACAGGCTTGAGAGGTGTGCCCATGCCAACATCATGAAGTTAAACAAAGCCAAGTGCAAGGTCCTGCACATGAGTTGGGGCAATCCCAAACACAAATGCAGGCTGAGCAGAGAATAGATTGAGAACAGTCTTGAGGAAAATTACATGGAGGTGCTGGTTGATGAGAAGCTCAACATGAGCCAGCAATGTACGCTTGCAGCCCAGAAAGCCAACCACATCCTGGGCTGCATCAAAGGAAGCACAATCAACAGGTTGAGGGAGGTGATTCTTCCCCTATGCTCTCATGAGACCACACCAGGAATACTGTCCAGTTCTGGAGCCCCCAATAAAAACAAGTCATGGAGCTGTTGGAGCAAGTCCAGAGGAGGGCCATGAAAATGAGAGGGCTGGAGTACCTCTCCTATGAAGACAGGCTGAGAGAGTTGTCCTTGTTCAGCCTGGAGAAGAGGAGGCTCCAGAGAGACCTTAGAACAGCCTTCCATTACCTGAAGGGGGCCTACAGGAAAGCTGGAGAGGGACTCCTTGGAAGGGCATGTAGTGATAGGACAAGGGCCTTAACCTGGAAGAAGGTAGATTTAAATTAGACATTAGGAAGAAATTCTTTGGTGCGAGGGTGGTGAGACAGGAACAGCTTGCCTAGGGAGGTTGTGGATGCCTCATCCCTAGAAGTGTTCAAGGCCAGATTAGATGGGGCTTTGAGATAGCCGGTCTAGTGGGAGGTGTCCCTGCCCATGGAGGAGTGTTGGAACTAGACAATCTTTAAGGTCCCTTTGAAACCCAAGCATTCTACTATTCTATGGTGACTCAAGCACTTCCCAGGGGAGCCCCTTCCCATGCTCAACAATCCCTTAAGTGAAGAAATTCTTCCTAATAACCAGTCTAAACCTCCCCTGGTGCAACTTTAGGGCATTTCCTCTCATTCTATCACTTTCTACTAGGAAGAAGATACCAACACCCACCTCACCCCAGTCTCAGGTAGTTGTAGAGTACAGGGAGACAATCACTTTCTTATTCTTGCTGACCTGACTATTTCTGATACAAGCCAGGATGCTGTTGGCCTTCTTAGCCACCTGGGCACACTGCTGACTCATATTCAGCCTACTCTCACTGAACAACTCTGAAAACATAATTACGAACAAAGTTCTTAATCCTTCTATGAAACATCACTGCACCATACACCATGATATACATCAATATTGAGGACCATATTGCAACGATGGTCCTTAAGCATCTCTTACGATAGGAAAGCCACATATTAGCACTCATTCCAGCTGCAAAAATACACATCACATTCCCTAAATTCCAAAGGTACGGCATGATTGGTTTAATTTCCAACCCTGTGAAATTTCCAAAGGAAAAAGTCTGATTCCCACTCAGCAAAGCCATTCTCCCACTGGAGTTGGAATTCAGACTATTCAGGCAAATTGGTCAAGATTTAAACTGGACTCGAGCCAATTAGCTCAAGCCCCACGTTGGGCGCCAATAAATCTGTCACGGTTTAACACTGACCCGGCAATTAAACCGAATAACAGACGCTCTCTTTAATCTCTCTCTCCCCTCGATGAAGAAAGGAGAGAGAATAAGGGAGAGAGACTTATGAGTTGGAAACTAAACTACACAACTTTAATGAAACAGTAATGGTAAATAGGGAAAAATTACTAAATATATACAAATATACAGGAAAATGGAACCACATTCCTCCCTCCTTTCCCCCAATAACTCTCACGTCACCACCGAGCCTGCAGGGCAGCCCTGGGAAAGTCCAGGCTGGATTCCTGGAGTCGGCAGCAGTCGGGAACTGGAGGCAGGAACACACAGATATGGGCTGGCACGGATCAGGACCACAGGCAGACGAATGGACAGGATCCTTCCAGGATGCCGGGGAGGAAGGGAAGCAGGAAAAGATCTGGCTTGGCCCACGTGATGCCTCAAATTTATACTGAGTGTGACGTATATGGGATGGAATACTCTGTTTGGTTAATTCTGGCATCTATCTTGTCTGTTCCTCCCTAAAGGAGGGCTCAGGTGGGGCCTCTGTGTCCTCCTGGATGGTAAAATGTTTTCCTCAGAGCTGAGTGTCCTTGGCTCTGCATACCAGTCTCTAGCAGTAACTATAAACATCAAGTGTTATCAATCCTAGAAACAGACACTGAGAAACTTGCTGTTAGTTTCAGCAAGTGCAGCTACTTACAAGGGACTTAGCTAAAAGCAAAAGTACAGAAACAGAAAACCACCTTTATCCTGGTCCAAACCAGGACACAACCCCAGGTCCTTTTTCACAAGGCAGCTTTCTAGCCCCTCTTCCCCAAGCCTGTAGCATTTCATGGGGTTGTTGTGACCAAAATGCAGGGCCTGACACTTGGCCTTGTTGAATCTCATAGAATTGGCCTCAGCCCATCCATCCAGACTGTCCAGTTCCCGCTGTAGAGCCTTCCTACCCTCAGGAAGACCAAAACTCCCTCCCCACTTGGTGTCATCTGCAAATTTACTGAGGGTGCACTCCAGCAGTTAAAGGTAGTTCTGCTGACCCCCCTTCTTACTTCTCTGTGAATCAAAACCTCTATAATTTAATGATCCCTATGCCCCAGGCAGCCTCCAACTGTCACATCACCCACAAGTCCTCCCCTGTTCACAAGCAATAATTCGCATGGGGCACCTTCCCTTGTTGACTCACTTACCAGCTGTGTCAGGAAGTTATCTTCCACACCCTACAGGAATCTCCTAGACTGCTTCCTTTCTGCTGTGTTGGACTTCCAGCAGACATTTGGTACATCCAAGTCCCCCACAAGAACAAGGACTAGTGATTGTGAGACTGTTCTCAGCTGCTTATAGAATTTTTCATTTGTAACATTAGGTAGAGTGGTAGTGTACAGTTCAGCAATATCCAGAATATCTTAAAATGTGTTCAGTTATTGCTCAATAATTCTGACAATGAAGTAGCAAATAATGGCAGATGCATGAAAAGCTTTACAAGTAAAGAAAGATTTCCAGACATTTATTTCTGGAATTATACACCAGGTATTAAAGTACAACAAATACAAAATGCTGAAAGAAAAAAGTATTTATGTACAAATATTAAAACTAATGCAACAATAGCGATTTCCTCTTGAACATCTGATATATTAAAAACATGTTCCAATTGTCACTAAGTATGTCATGCACAGCATACTTGCTCCGAAACGAGAATAACTGGAACCTGTTTTATTAAGACTCTAGCCATACCTACTGTATGTTACAATTGATAGTATTTTCCTTCTTTCAGTGTAAAACAGGAATAAAATAAAATAAAAAATAGTAACCTTGTCATTATTTTATAACTTACTTTATTTAGTTTCCCCATCTGTAGACAATGTGCTTGTAGTGCTGGGCAAATAGTGTTCTTGTTGGTCAATTTATCCATGAGTTTACATTCAAAGTTGAAATATTCACCTAAAGACTTTGGTTAAATTAAGCAGTATCACAATGTTCTACTTGATCTGAAGTTTTCATACATTTTTAACCCTCAGTTTTAAAAATTAAAACCAGGAAAGAATTGCACAATTAATTAACCTAATAGTACACAATTCAGTATCCTTCAAGTAAGTTCAGCAGTTTGACCATGATTAGAAGAAAACTAAACATTTAAAAACCTAGCACGAAAAGATGATATACAACTAACCAATGTAAAAGTATTGCTATAATCACACTTCTAAATGAATCAGCTATCCACTTCAGATTCCCTGTACATAGGAAGGATACCTTTACCAAGACTGCAATTGCCCATTATGGATTTTTGGTTTGTTTGTGTGAAGAAAAATGTGACAAAGGACAAAGAATCCATCACAGTTTGTTATAAGAATTGTGCTTCACCATCAAAGAACCAAGGCAATATAATTTCTTCATATGGTTGCAATTCAGCTATCTTCATGCTGACTTTCAAAATGCAATTCTTTTAATAAACGGTAACAAGCTCTCCATTTAAAATGTTTAAACCAAGAGGAAAATAATTAGGTCCAGTAAAAGAACAATTCAATAAATAGCTATTTTACATGGATAAACTCATAGTGGTACAAATTTATGGATGTCACATCAAGCATGCACAAAAATGTTACAATAGATAGAAGTAGTCAGAAAATATTGAAATACATATCTAAAAAGATAAGAATTTACATATTTACAAAATCTTGCTAATTATTGCCTCATTTTAATAAGGAATTAAAATTAAATGATACCAGCTAGCTAGCCAACAGGCTAAATAAGATCATTATTTAAAAAATCTATTAGACTAGCTGGAATTCATTTTTCTCTCATAATTTTCTGAATTTTGGTCAAAAGTCTTTACTTATTAAATAAAGTGTCCATTCAACTTGCTGACAACCCAAACCTTAGACAACTATGTCTACATTAAGAGCCCAGCAAATGCATAGATAAATTGAATATATTACTGCATCAGCTAATGAGAATGGGCATGTTCATTTAAGTGCAACTGGTATAAGCATTCAGTCATCTTTGTATAATGATATTTATACAGACCAGCCACTCACTGTAAACCCATAAACTTAAATGTGTAACAACAAATGATTATGGCCAGTATTTTACAAAATTACTTAAAAGGTGTTCATTCATAAACAAAAGAAACAAGGTACACAGTTCAGCACAAACCACAGCAACAAGAAGCTGACAACTTGGCTAAAAATGTCAGAGTACAACACAAGGCCAAGGCTACCCATTGTTTACTGTGTACTTACTAGAATTTCATATTTCCGATGTGTAAGAACTGATTGCAAAATTATATCTTTTACTTCTGTCCACTATACTAAACTAATTTGTTTTAATATGGTAAATATGCTATTACAATATGCTATTACACAAATGCTTCAAAGCAATCTTCATTACAATAGCATAAAGAAAACTCCATATGCTGCATCCAAAACTCAGGATGTCAATGCAGTTCACAGTATGAAAAATAAATACCCTCTTCCCTTTCTAATATTAAGGACACAACTTTCTAATTACTCAGCATAAACTTGAAGCAACTATTACAAATATCAGCAACACAAATTTAATCCCTTCAAGAATGAAAACAAGTTAGTGGCAATTAAATTTGTAATACAAACAGTGCAAAGAAAAAGTATGGAGGGAAACAAGAAATCCTACCAAAGTAATTTTCTCCTTCAAGAATTAGAACAAACATTTGCAAGACAAACTTTGTGGATGGTTAAATTGCATTCAATGTTAAAAAAACACAAACAAACTCTAGTTAAATAGTTGCTTTTATGGCAAACACTATTACTCATCCTTTCCTGTTTGATCAAGGTAGAGGAGTGTCATTTTTGAGCTGATGACTTGCCAAAACAAATACATACAATCCATACTGAAGAAAAACTCTCAAGTATTTCAAGGTTCTACTACTTCTATATAAACTATATAGTCCCTCAAAACTGTAACACTTAGAACTGCAGTGCTCCAAACAATTTAAGGTGTCTTACAAAACATAGACTGTTTAGTCATAAATCCTAAGTAGTGCAGACCGTAGCTTTAAACATCATCAGCTGCTTTAGGAAAGTTATACAGGTGCATTAATCTTCAAAGTTGTGGACAAAATCCATCTGAATACAATAGCCTAAAATGCATCTGTAAGTTTAAAGTACACAGATACCTCTGGCAGCATAATTACTTCTGTGTAAGGTAGCCATGGCCTATAATTTTGCAACAGTATCCAAGTGTAGATCTTCATACTTTATTCATGGTAAGTCCCTTGTGCTAGCTTCCACCAAGACGAACTTGCTGTTTTTTAAACTGAAGTGCTCTAGTTTAGTATCACATGAGAGAAGGTTCTATTTAAGAAATATCTTTGTATGTTTGTGCAGTTTAACTTAAAGAAAAAAACCAAAATGCTACATTAACCAGGGATCAGAATCCGTACCTGTAAACACTGTTATTACGCTGCATCCATTACAGCAAAAGTAACTTAGACTAAAAAGCCACTCCAATCAGTTCAGAACTTCTGTGCTGGTTTTGAAATGGTGGCCTCTGTATACAGGCTTTTTAAAAAAATTGAAGCAGAGCTTAAAGCTGCACCACAGAGTTCTTAGTTCCAAACTCTGCTGAACATTTCCATGTTTATAGACTGAAAAAAGAAATTATTCTTGATAAAACAAGATATAGCTCTATACATAAAAAGACATCACTGATGTCATAAAGGTCAAACTTCCAGTGAAAGACTAAGCAAACCTGATATCTCCAATCAAGTTTACCACTGCTGCATAAAGTACCCACTATTTGTCTAGTTTTCCACAGTCATTCTGAGTGAAGGGCAGTATGTTGGTGAAGAGCATGGGTGTTGATAAAACCATTTGGCTCATTTGCAGACAGACTGAAGTCAGCGACTGAAACATCCATTTTGGCACTGGTAATATGGTGTGTGTGGTTCTCAAAGTCCACACCAAGGTTATTTACAGACACATCATTCATTAAAGATTCTGGGACAGGAATTCCCATTTTCATTCTCTTCACAGGTCTTTCTGTCTCCTCACTGCATATGTTCATTTGGTTTAGCTCTGAATGATAAAAGCCAGTCTCAAATAAATTAAAACAATCACTTTCACCATTGCTAGGCAAGTTAAGTAATTCTTCTGTTCCAACAGGCACATGAGTAACCGGTGCTTGGGGTAAGCTGTCCATAGGTGGAAAGGCATCATCCAGGCAGTTCACATCTGAAGTGTGGCAGACTGTAGCTACACTGCTTGTCAATGCTGGGAAAAAAAGTTTAATACAAAACATAAATGAAATAGTTTTTTATGTATTTATAACAAAAAGTTGTTGGTTTGGGGTTTTTTTTAGTTGGGTCATCCATTCCCCCCTCGATTTACCTGTCAACTCATTGGCAGTGATAGAGTTCAGAATGCTTAGCTGTTGATCAGGAACAGTTTCTGTTTGAATATTAGATGTTAAGGCTGAGGAATGTACTGCTCCACCAAGGGCTTCTGTTTCATCTACCAAATGATCCATGTAGTCCCTTAAAGAATATGACATTCATAATGGATTATTTAACAGGAAAACAAGGCCTAAAAATGATGACATTTAATTTCAGTAGCCATAGTCACTACAGAATTATACTGCAACGATGGGGAAAAAAGCCGTAATAACCATCTACATTTACGATTTGCAACAGAAAACATTCCAAGAACACTTTACTTACGTAACTCCTGGATGATGGTTATACCTCTTCTTTCCAAATCTTGTTTGCTGAGCAAAGTAATCATAACGTTCTGATTTTTTCCACATGTAATAGAAAGCCACACACTCGGGAACCGTTCTAGTTCTTACCTAAAAGAAGGCAAAAGGCACTGACAAGATTAATGTAAAGAATTGTGTTTTGTCATCTCTCCATTCCCCATATTCCTGCAATATTATTAGTTTTACTGTTCTAGTATCTGGAACAAACCATTTAAATCAGGAGGAAAAGACTGAAAAATCAGGACTCGAAAGATGCCTACAGTTTTAAATTTCTTCAACCAGAGTGTTGTCAAACACTAGAACAGGCTTCTTAGAATCATAAAGATTGGAAAAGATCACTAAGATCATTGAGTTCAACCATCAACCCAACATCACCATGTCAACTAAGCCATGTCCTCAAGTGCCATATCTCTATGTTTTCTGAACACCTCCAGGGATGGTGACTCCATCCCTTTCTTGGGCAGCCTGTTCCAACGCCTGACCACGCTTTCGGTAAGAAAATTTTTCCTAATATCCACTATAAACCTCCCCTGGCACAAGAGAGGTGGTCAATGCCCCAAGCTTGTCAGTGTTTAAGAGACACTTGGACAGTGCCCTTAATAACCTGCTTTAACTTTTGGTCAGCCCTGAAGTGTTTAGGCAGTTGGACTAGGTGATCACTGTACTTCCCTTCCAACTGAAATATTCTATTCTAAGAAAGTATATTACATCTGTTCTATTTTCCCCCAATGATGCTCATGTCACCACTGAGGCTGCAGGGAAGGGCCTGGAAAAGTCCAGGCTGGGCTCCTGGAGTCAGCAGCAGACAGGAGCTGGAGACAGGAACAAACAGGTTCAGGAGAGCATAGATAGGGATCAAAGGCAGACAAACGGAGGGAATCCTCCCAGGATGCCACCCATGGACAAAAACCCTTTACTCCCTCTCTCTTTCCAGAGCATAAGATATTTCTCAGAACCGAGCAATGGCCTTGGTTCTTCATACCATTCTCTAGCCATAACTATAAACATCAAGTGTTATCAGTCCTAGAAGCAGACACTGACTGAGAAACTTGCTGTTAATTTCAGCAAGTGCAGCTACTTATAAGAGACTTAGCTGAAAACAAAAAGTACAAGACAGAAAATTAGCTCTACCCTGGCCCGAACTAGGACAACTGTAAAATACTAACCTTGTTTTTCTGTATGAGATGAAAGTCTTTCCCATAAATCAGAAGCGCATGTTCAAAGCTTCTGCATTCCTCTTCTGTCCATGCTGTCATCTCTTCTAGAAAATTGCAAAAGTATCACAAAAAGCTTATTTACACTCACTTTTTATAGAAAATAAAATGTGTTGCTAATGCATTAATATCCAAATGCACTCTAAAAATACCCAACAGTTCATTTATTTAGACCCATGTTCTTTACTGTACAGATATCCCACCTGAAATATACCACTTTTTTATAAAGACTCATTAGAGTATGATTTTCGAAGTTTTTTATCCTGAAGAACAAAAGGGATTTGAGAGACTTGATTTATTATTTCTTAACAAGTTTGTAATAAAAAACCCAATATTTGATAACATCACTGAAATATCAGTGACATTATTTTTCTGAACATTTCTTCTTGCATCAGATACAAAGTACAGTGGCTGATGAAAAAAAGTGCCAAGAAACAATTTATTATGTTTTTTAAATAAAACTGAATTTTTGCTTTACAAATTAAAAACAAAACAACCTACCAAAAACCACTGGAAAAGAACAAAAGTGTTAAAACAAAGTAGTTCAAACTATTTCAGGTCAGTTTTGTCTCAAGTATTGTTGCTTCCTATCTTGATTATGGCTTTATGTCTATATATAACAAAGGAGGGATATTTCAGGCATCTTCCATTCATCATGATAATCTGTCCAGCTGTCATTTAAAGCCAATGGGGCAAAAAAAATTAAAAAAGAACAAAAAACAACCAAAAACACATTTCAAAACATTTCTGGAAGCAGACACTGGAACCAAGACCTTTCTGCTACCAGATGGAAGTGATAATCATTCCACTACAAGGCCATTTTCTTTCTTTTTCACCACATTAATTTTGCACTCCTTACTATAGAGTTCTCAAACTTCAAAGGAAAAGACCCCTGTGTAAAGTCACATGTTTAAGAAGTTACCATGGGCAATAAGGATTTTTAACTCTCAGCTTGAGAATAGCAATGAACTTCAGTAGGTAGACTAGACCATAGCACAATGTTTACTCTAGGAGACAGGCACTAACAGTATGATCAACCTTTACCATTTTTAATGAGGGTAATAAAACCCATTTAACTTGGGTCAGGGAAGGAGGAGTAAGTACCAGTCCTTAGGACAGAATTTGGGGCTCTGACCCACAGATGGGCAAAGGTATTTTTTAATATGTTAAAATATAGGACAAAAACATCTTTGCTAAATTATAAACTCTAAATTTTTAAGGGAGCAATAAAGTTAAGCACAAACAAGATGGAAGCTCACTGTAAACTTAAGCAATTCTCTTCACACTCTACCAAAGTCCTATAGAACTACAAGGTAGAATCAGTTTAGGGTTGTTCCCCTGTACTCAGCACTGGTGAGGCTACACTGTATTCAGTTTTGGGCATCTCACTACAAGAAGGACAGTGAGGTGCTGGGAGTGTGTTCAAAGAAGCTGGTGAAGGGTTTTATGAGCACAAGTCTTATGAGGAGTGGCTGAGGGAACTGGGGTTGTTTATCCTGGAGAAAAGAAGGCTCAGAGGAGACCTTATCACTCTCTTCAACTACCTGAAAGGAGATTGTAAAGAGGTGGGGAATGGTCTGCTCAATCAAGTTACAAGTGATAGGACAAGAGATAATGGTCTCAAGTTTCTAATATCCAATCTAAACCTCCCCCGGCAAAAGAATTTCTTCACTGAAAGGATTGTCAAGCACTGGAACAGGGTGCTCAGGGAAGTGGTTGAGTCACTATCCCTGGAGGTTTCAAAGACATAGTTTAGTGGTGGACTTGGCAGTGCTAGGTTAAGGGTTGGATTTTATGATCTTAAAGGCCTTTTTCAACCAAAATTATTTTATGATTCTATGATACAGCACAATGTTAGTGCAGTGATAAAGAGAGGGCGGCTTACTTCTATAGCCAGCTGTTCTCCTGATTCTGGTATAAGTGTCATTAGATTATAATTGTTCATGATTTCAAAAAGGTACTGTTATGTAATGAGAACTGCCTTATGGGAGCTAAATAATGACTCCGTGCCCATCCTTCTCCTCAGTCTGTGCCATTCTCAAAAGAGCAATGGAGGAAAGAAGGGAAGAAAAGGTGTAAAAGCTGATCTTGCAACCTTTATAACAAGTTGCAAAATTCTCTAGCAGAAATTTCTGGTCAACAGTCAGATCATAACTAATCTGTGCTAAACACATGGAAAGGGATGTACTTGTCAATCTTAATCTTAAAAAAAAAAAAAAAAGTTGTGTAGAAAAATTTTGAGTTTTTTCTCCAAACACACGTTTCTTAAAAAGCAGATACTCTCTCTTACCCTGAGATGCTTTTCCATTTGAGCAGTATCTCTCAATTGCTTCTTTAATATTATGGCTACTTTTGAGAAGTTCATATAGTGCCTATAAAATAAAGAGTCAGTCTTCAGAAAGAGTCAAAGTTTGCAAATATCCAATCTAAACTTCTGAAACTAGTCTTTTGGTAAGCATATCTAATATAAAAAAAGAGGATTTATCTTTATACAGGATGAAAATTTTAAAATAACAACCAAAAGCAAAACCATCCAGAAGTTGAGGCAAGGTTTAATTAAGTAAATGTGAAACATTATATGCAATTATTAGAAAAGCTGGATTTGTCAAGAGCATGACATTCAGAAACACATCACAACACTGCCAACATTCAAATAATTCAAATAAGACCCAACTCTGATAACATCTAATTAAAAAAAAAAGAAATTGAATATTGCTGCCTCTATAATACAAGGCAGAGAAAGAGAACACATTAATTACAAAGCGATGTCACAAATGGAACAGGATATAAAACATACTTGCTCATTGTCCCGTGTATGTAGTCCTTCAGGAATTCTGTCAATCATGTTTTCATTTCCTGTTCTTAAGGAGGTTTCAAAAAGGTATTCTTTAACTTTACTTTCTGAGATAACATCAGGTTTCCAAAGTAAATGGTCTTCATTTTCATAGGCTGTTAAAACAGAAATCCATTATGTCAGGTGTGACATTTTTAAGGCTATAACATAAAAAGCTCTTTCTCAAAGAATGGGAATACAGAAATAATCAAATTAAGCACCATCATGCCACTTTTGAATTGCAGCTCACTTTTTTTTCCCAAAAGCCTCAGTTAAGAGACACAATGCAGTGTGGTATAGTGAAGAGATTCAGGTTCCATGAGGATGAGGTAATGGACTGAACTCGAGACAGTCTCAACAGAGGAGCAGCTTGTTGACAGCTAGATGACTCAAGTTATGCATATGTATTCATCTTCATATAAATAAAAGAGCAAAACCACTCAGTTTTATTCAGCTGTTTTCAACGAATAAGCTATATTTTACAGTAAAAGAGTGAAGGATATTACTTTAATGTTTCAAATATTACATGTCAGATGTGAACTGGTAATTTTCAACTAAAATTTGTCAAAACTTTAACAGAATGGAAAGCTATGTCTCAATGTGGCAATTTATTTTTTCGTTCACTAACAACTGAATGCTGCTAACAACTTAGGGATAGCTTTCATTATCTGCTTTCCTTTATTTGCTGCACCTCTCAGCTCAGGAAAGGAGGGTAGTAAGACACAGCACCTACAGGACGGACAAGGGATTAGACCCAGCCAACAAGGGTTTAGGAAGGGAAGGTCCTGTCTGACCAACCTGATCTCCTTTTATGATCAGGTGACCCACCTGGTGGATGAGGGGAAGGCTGTGGATGTAGTCTACCTGGACTTCAGCAAGGCCTTTGACACCATCTCCCATAACATTCTCCTGAAAAAGCTGGCAGCCCATGGCTTAGACAGGGGCACTCTGTGCTGGGTTAGGAACTGGCTGGAGGGCCAGGCCCAGAGAGTGGTGCTGAACGGGGCTGCATCCAGTTGGCGGCCGGTCACTAGTGGTGTCCCCCAGGGATCAGTGTTGGGCCCAGTTCTGTTCAATATCTTCATTGATGATTTAGATGAGGGGATTGAGTCCATCATCAGCAAATTCGCAGATGACACTAAGCTGGGGGGAAGTGTGGATCAGCTGGAAGGCAGGAGGGCTCTGCAGAGGGACTTGGACAGACTGGAGAGTTGGGCTGATTCCAACAGGATGAGGTTCAAAATGGCCAAGTGCCAGGTCCTGCACTTTGGCCACAACAAACCCATGCAGCATTACAGGCTGGGGACAGAGTGGCTGGAAAACAGCCAGGCAGAAAGGGACCTGGGAGTCTGGATTGACAGGAAGCTGAACATGAGCCAACAGTGTGCCCAGGTAGCCAAGAAGGCCAATGGCATCCTGGCCTGTATACGGAACAGCGTCGCCAGCAGGTCCAAGGAAGTGATTCTGGCCCTGTACTCAGCCCTGGTGAGGCCACACCTCGAGTACTGTGTCCAGTTCTGGGCCCCTCAGTTCAGGAAGGATATCGAGGTCCTGGAGCAGGTCCAAAGGAGGGCAACCAGGCTGGTGAAGGGACTCGAGCACAGACCCTGTGAGGAGAGGCTGAGGGAGCTGGGGCTGTTCAGCCTAAAGAAGAGGAGGCTCAGGGGAGACCTCATCGCTCTCTACAACTACCTGAAAGGAGGTTGTAGCCAGGTGGGGGTCAGTCTCTTTTCCCAGGCAACTCTCAGCAAGACAAGAGGGCATGGTCTCAAGTTGTGCCGGGGGAGGTTTAGGTTGGACATTAGAAAGAATTTCTTTACTGAGAGGGTGATCAAGCATTGGAATGGGCTGCCCCGGGAAGTAGTGGATTCTCTGTCCTTGGAGATATTTAAAAAGAGACTGGATGTGGCACTCAGTGCCATGGTCTAGTAACTGCAGCGGTAGTGGATCAAGGGTTGGACTTGATCTCTGAGGTCCCTTCCAACCCAGCCAATTCTATGATTCTATGAAGAGCATAACTGGATTCTAGCACAATTCCAGAAGCTGGGACTACATAGCAGAAATATAAGCCCCTCTTGACCATCACAAGTTTTTCAGGGAATACAAGAGGCTTTCACAAAATCCTCCACCCATACAGCCAGGTCCAACCTCTCTGATAACCGCTGATGCTCAACTTCAACCTCCATTATCAACTAAGAAAATCCAGCACTTCTTTCTGGAGTTGATACCCGTTATTCTCAAGAGGAAATCCTCAGGCTCTCCTATCTGGGAGCTACCTCTGCTTTTGGCCATGCTAGCAGACAATGCTCTTATTGGTTTTAACACCAGCTCATTCCAGAGAAAGCTGTCAGATTAATGCCTTGACTGTCCTCTGGTTATTGACCCTTCTCTAGTTCCTGGCCAAGGAGAAGTAAATAGTAAAAGGACTATCCAGATAAATCTTGTCACAGTTCAGACCCAGCCAGTTACCATGCCTCCACTCACTTACCCCACACTGTGGGATAGAGAGGAGAAAATCCACCTAAAGGCTCATTAATCAAGACAAAGATTTGGAGGTTATCACTCCCCAATTACAGTAACCGGCAGAACCACGCAGACTCAACTTGGGAAGAAAAAAAAAATCATCTATCAGGAGAAAGAGAACACAAAACCAGATGTTACCACCTTCCCCCCCAGGCCCAAATTTCTTCACTCCTGCCTTCCCCACAGCGGCACAGGGAGATGGGGAGTGGGGGTTTAGGATTTAGTTCACCACCCACTGTTTCTACCTCTCCTCCATCCTCAGGGAGAGGACTCCTCACACTCTTCCCCTGCTCCAACACAGGGTCCCTCTCATGGGACAAAGTCCTTCACAAACCCCTCCAACACAAGTCCCTCCCGCCAGGTGCAGTCCCTCAAGAACAGACTGCTCCAGCACAAGATTCCCACACAGTCTGCTTCAGGCACAGTCACCTCCCCCAGCACAGCATCCTCCATCTACATCTGTGGTCCTTTACCATCTGCTCACCATGCTCCTCCATGGGCTGGAGGGGGATGGCCTGCCATCTCACCACAGGCTGTGGGGACATCTCTGCTTGGGCACACCCTCCCCCTCCTTCTTAACTGACCTTAGTGTCTCTGATCTGGCAATGGTCAAACCCTCCTGTGTTCCGCAGGTCTTCCTTTTTGCAGTTTCATTTTCCTCTTGAATATGTTACTCACAGGGGCACATCCAGCTTCCCCAATCTGCTCAGCCTTGGCCAGAGGCAGGGCCAGAATTAAAGCCAGGGGAGCTTCCAGCAGCTTTTTACAGGACCACCCTGCCCTGCTCCTGCTCCCAAACCACCACTGCACTAACCCAAGACAATCTAGTTCTTACTCCTCCATTTCTTGCAACTTGTAAGCATCATGCTTGAATCTTAGTAAACAGGAAAATTCCTTAGGTCAAGAAGACCTAAGACCTCAACACAAGAGATGTTTGCTAATGCTTCTAGCTCCATACATATTAAGATTATTTTTCTCTATTGCAAAGGATCCTTCTTCAAAAAGCAGTCAGTAATGGTGAAAAGACTTTATATACTTCACCAGAATGATACATCCAAGAAATACTACAGTTCAAACACAAGTAACAAAAAATGCCCTTCATTTATTAACTTATTCCCCAAATTGTTCCTTAGTTTCACAGCTGTTCCACCAATGAGCAAATTTTATTTGATATTTGCTTTCTGAATTCCACAGCTATATGTGCTGTAGCTTTTCCTTAGTGAAGGGTTTCTAAATACATTCATTTTCTAAATACATTCATTAAATAAGATATTTTTTCTACTCTAGCACAATTGCAGTTTTTAGCTTAAATTTACACAGAAATAACATCATACTTAAAGCATAATTTTTTTTAAAGACAAGGAGTATCAGGACCTACATCTCCTACTCATGCTATGGAAATTATTGCTTTGTTTTTCATATAAATTTTGTAATCCACACAGTTTTGCTTGCCAAAAACCAAGTAAACAAACAAAAAAAAAGTTTTGAAGATCTTCAGTATAAACTAAGTTACATGCTCATAGCCCAGTTATGACAATATTTCCTTGACCCACAGCTTGTTGCCTCCTACTTCAAAATTAACACTATAATCCACCCTCCTATGTCACCTTGAGAATCTCCTCTCAGTCATAGAATCCCATTTCTGAGATATAGTTATGGAGTTGTGTTACTTCAGTTGGCATGGGGTTTTTTATTTGTTTGTTTAAGGTCTCAGACTTTAATGAAGTCATGGAATTTAACTTATAAACTTAAGGTTTTTTTTCCATCAACTGCTATGTATAAACATAATATAAAAAATAAAAGTCAGAAAAACTTACCCTTTTCTTTATCACTGTATCTGCCAAGGTAAGGTGGAATTTCAGCCTGATACTGTGAACCAACCATTATTTCCTGAAAATTTAACAAAAACAAACAAACAAACAAAACAACAAAAAACCAAAAGAAAGGCATTAGCCTTACTATTTGGTGCATGGAAGCATTAGAAATTCCTTTAACATGGCATTTTGCAGAGAATTTTAGAATTCAGGTACTATTTTAGATATGTACTATAAATAATTTTTCTTAATAGTAAAATTTTTCTTAGCTTTAAGATATAGTTATTACCTTCCTCAAATCTTCAGATGAATTACCATTGTCTGCTTCTACATCTTCACCATCTGATTCCTTATCTCCATCACACGTAGTGTTTGCTTCAGGCACAAAGAATTTTGGGTTTAGCCAGGAAGAATTTTCAGTTCAAACACAGAACTACAACATATCGCTTACTTTTGAAAGGAGCCCCTGCTTTTATTCAGAGAGGCACTCATCATGAGTCTGTTGATCTACATTTCTACCAAACTAGCACGGTCAGAAAGCACTGATGCTTATTAATATTGAAGAACTGAAACATCACTGCAACTGAGACAAGATACTATATTTCTAAGTCAAAAGGAAATGAGATAATTTTTCTTCATCGATTTTTTTCAATAGAGACTTATACATTAAAGAAAAGGTATGAGAAAAGTTTTAATGGGCATTCAAAACATTCCTTTAAACAAGGCTGCCTCAGCATGGATATAGTAGATACACACAAAGCAGAATAAGCAAAAAGACAACAGAAGACTGTTCATTCCTCTTCAGTCCTTTTTTTTTTCCTTAGGAAGAAATACAGCAGAACCCTCCAAGTAACTAAAATACAGTACTACAAAGAATAACTCACACTTTAGAATATGATGCTGAGTATGTTGTGAGTACTGGATTCTGAAGTAATTCTGTTTTTTATTTTATCCCTGGCAGAATGGAATCTAGAGTTGTGGTAAGATTAAAGATATTTTGTATTCTCAATTTTCAGTAATAACATAAACAGGGTTGCAATTTTAGTTTCATCACATCTAAATAGAATCATCAACATCAGAGAATATCCAAGACTGTATGGACCGAGACTCTTCTTCTGTAGTCATTACTACAGTCACTAGTCTCTCTTTTTGCTGTTAGAAGTAGCAGACAAGAAGCTAATAAGCATGAAATGACAATATGCTTGGACAACAATATGCAATTATTTTTTCCAATTAAACCAAAATTATTAAAATAGCCTATGTCACATGTTTTTCTTAAAATGAATGTTTTCTTAGAGAAATGTACAGAGATCAGAAAAAAGATGAAACTGTCAACAGCACAGAAAAGTGACATTTCCCTCCCTGAAATGGTGGATATTCCATTTTAAAATGCCCAAATGTTCTAAGAGAGAAACATTCTCATAAAAAACATGATAGCTGAAAGCAAAGATGACTGTTTCTTGATGCTGAGTAAGGCTAATTTTTTTTCCATAATGCTGCGACACTTTCAGTGTCATATTCATTAACAATTCACAAGCTATGTTTAAATGCCAGCAAGGTTGGGGTTTACTTAACTAAAACAGGATTTTATAATTTCTAAGTTTTTTGTAACTCTCAATACAAATGTCCTATGTTATACGATCAGCAGCATGCAAAATCTACAATTGCTCGTGACTGAGACAGCACATCCCCTTTATCATCCCCTTTCTCTAGAGGCATGAAATCCCCCAGAAATAGCTCAAGATACTTGCCAAATTAAAACTGAGATAAAATTCCCCCACATTGCCTATTACAGTTCATTTTTTAACTGGTGTACTAGATTTGGAGCAATGAGGAATATCGCATCCAGGTTGGATAACCTCAGATCTTTCCCATAATAGCTCCATGGGTATTAACATTTTCGTGGTCATGGGTTCATAGACCCCATCCCATATGAAACCACTTTGGCTCATGAAGTCCTATGGAAAACTGTTGAATGTGTGAAGGTAAATAATCACAAAGAAACCAGTTCACACCCACAAGCTGAATGGAGGAGTCACTGGGTTAAAAGCAACAGCAAAAAATTTAGTAGAGAAGCATTAATTTAAAAGACTGGGTTACATATTCATGTAATTCAGTAACATTGAAAATCACAAAGAGTGTTCATCTATACATTAACTATTAATTATGAAAAGTTACTGTATTTGTATAAAAATTGCTGTTAGGTAATCAATAATACCAACCAAAGACAACATTCACATACAACATCCTGCAAAGCACTTTCTCAGTTCCTAGTAAAGTCAGCAATATTCCACAATTTTGATATTTTAAGCTAGGAAGCTATATATAATGCTAATACTTTGAGTACTATTATAAAATCAGGTTCCTACATCTTAATGGCCGAGGAAAGAAGTCAGTAGCCTCATGTGAAGTCACTGATGGCGTCAAGTCATCAGCAGAAGACTGTGTTTCTTCATCATCACCTGACAAGAGGTCTTTAGCTATTTCCTCCTGTAAAAAATAAAACCTCAGACTGACTATTAAGTATAGACTGGTGAGCATTCTGATTCAGCAAATTCTAAGTTGTCCCAATTAAAAAGCTAGTTCACTCCTCCTAAATCTCAAAACAAACATAACCATTCATTTCAGAGTTGAAGAAAGGAGGTCCATTTCCCCTTTGTCTTCTATTAAAATAAATGTACAAGGAGTAACTTCTGCAAGCATCAAATCCTAGATGTTCCTCCAACTGCATCCAATGAAAAATGCCAGTGGAAATCTTTAGAATTCTGTCATTCTGTGCATCACAGATATACTAAAGCTTTAACAAGTTGTTAGCCCTTAAACTCTGAGGAAAAATTAAACCAGAACAGACAGGCCCTTGTGCAGACTTGCTGAGAAGAGTTACAGATAACAGACAACCCATTATCTTCCCAAATCACACACACATGAAAGTTTCAGTAAGTTAAAAAAATTAAAAAGGAAGTGGGCTTTTTCTTCCTCCATTAACAGACAAGTTTGAACCCCTCTGTACAGAGATTCAGGAGGGAAATAACTGTATTAGACAACAAACTGACTACATTTCTGTAGCCTCAACACAGTCATAACTCTTAATGTGAATCAGATGTGCAGAGCCATCATTATACCCTACTTTGTGTTTATCATTTCATCATATTTACAGAAAGTAAAAGATACATACTTGCTACCTCCAGATTTTATAATACAAACTACAAGCTGCCTATGCCTTATAGTAAAAATCAGATTAAAGTCTCAGAATTCAAAGTTAACCTGAAAATCACAAAAAATGAAGTTTGTATTGCATATAAAAACATGATAGTCATTGCACATAAAACACTCTCTCTCACCCCTCAAAGTTTAGACATTTCCAAATTATATGCATTTGAAACAAACATTCCAAAGCATTCAGAAGTGCATTTTTAAGCTACCCATAAACATTTGATACATGACATGTATGTTGAAAGCCAGAATTATTATTTCTGGACATTGTATACATTAAAACAAAATACAGATCTTATCACAAAAGTTCAACTTCTATTAAAAAAAAGGGAATTATTTAAAGTTCTCTGGATGTGTTTTAGAAGAACAGTTAACTTATTTCTCATTTGCAGTAATTCACTGAATTTTGTATGTATGTGAAAGGGTGATAACTATACTTTGATTCAGATCCACAGTATCCTTGAAAAAAGAACGAAGTCAGAGTATAATCACAGAATCATAGAATCATTTAGGTTGGAAAAGACCTTTAAGGTCATTAAATCCCTCTGTAAACCTAACACTGACAAGTCCACTTCTAGTACAGTAACTTAACTGTATACTGAAAAAAGACACATTTTATAACATCTAGAGATAGTGAAATATAATTTAAGGTCACCTGCATTTTTGCTTTTAAACTGTAATACAGGAGAAAAATTCTGACTTACTTTATCAAGAGTCATATCTGGAAGTTCATCTGCAAGTTCACTTGGAGAGCTATCTGCACTGGAACTGGCCATAATTGGAATTGTGGTTTCATAGCCATAGAATGCCAATAAATCTTCCAATGGCATATTTCCTTCCTAATACAAGATTTACAAACATTTCAACATATTGCCACACTTGTAAACAGTTCAGGCCTAAAAGGATAAGACATATTTTGAAAACCAAAAGTAAAAACACATATATAAACACTAAATAAAAATACTGCTGGTGTTCAGCAGCTTCACCTTGTTCCAGTGCAGTCAGCATCAATCCATGACAAATAGTAGGACTGTGCTTCACCCCTGGGGCAGTACGGAGCTCAAATACTAGATTAAGTTCAAGGACAGTGTTTTAATAATAAATCTCCCAGGCAAAACATCACTAATCACTACTTTTGCAACCTGCAAAAGCTAACACCAATCTTTAACATGTACTGCAAAAAAAGGAGGATGGCACAGATCAGATGAACCCGTATTGAGAACAGATAAATATCATGACCAGCATATCTGTTAAAATATTTGACCAGAGCTTATTGGAAGGAATTTATCTCCGTTATCTCAAACCCTTGGTGGTCCATGTTGAGCCCCAAAAACAGACTGTTGTGGCTTAACTCTAGCCAGCAATTTCACACCACACAGCCACTCACTCACTATCCTCTGCTCAGTTTAGATACAAGGGGGGAGAATCAGAAGAGTAAAAGTGAGAAGTAAAATTGTGGGTTGAGATAAAACCAGTTTAATAAAAGAAGTAATAATGTTTTTAAAATGTAAGGAAAAAAATAAAAGAGAGAGAGAGAGGAAGCAAAACTCAAGAAAGACAAATAATGCAAATGAAAATAATTGCTCACCACCAACCAATGCCCAGCCAGTTCCTGAGCAAGGGGCAGTGTGAGAAGCAGAAAAGGCCTTGACCCTATTTAAGCAATGTTCAGAAGTAACTAAAGCATCAGCATTTTATCAACACAAAACCAAAATATAGCCCCATACAAGGTACTAAGAAGAAATTTCTCTATCCCTGCCAAAACCAGTACAGACAGAAAAAGGAGAAAGACAGCAAATGACACAGAAGCAAAAAATCAAGAGAAAGGCTTGGCTCATAACTTGGATTTTTTTCAACAGCTTTTGACTGAATGATTTTATTAAATATCATACTTTCATCCTAACACAATTAATTAAAAAAAAATCTCCAATTTGTTGTTTTGTTACCTGATTCAAGTCATAAAAAAAATTAGAAATATTTTCCAACAATTATACCTTTTAAAGTTATATTACCTTTAAAAATTTCTTGTTGAACTCATACACTGATTAAATTACTTCTTTTCTTTAGTCATCTAAGATCTTAGTCCTGTAAAGACTTTTCATATTGGGTAAACAAATTCATGTCTAAGTCTTTCCAGGACTAGAAATAAAAAGTGAGTAAGTGTTTAGGATGAGTGGCTCTCAGTTCTTTTTTCTTCTATTATAGAAGCAATAACATAATTTTGTGGAGTAACGACTCAATTTTAACCACCAGACTTGGCAAGCTCCTTTGCTATTAGAATTGCAATTTCACAATCAGAAAAAAATGTAATTGTAAAGGCAACGGGATAAAATTGAAAGATTACAATAATTAAAAGAGAAGTTCTTGGGATGGCAAATGTGTGTTATCTTCAGCAAGTCTGTGTGCCAGTGATTTATAAAAAGACAGAACCTCTTTTTGCTGAATAAAAACTCCAAGAGAAAAGGAGAAGACGCTGGCTCTCTCTTCCCCCCCCCCTTGCTGCCAAGCAGGAACAGCAGGTCCTACGCCGCCGCCGCCGCCGCCGCCGCCCCCCCCCCCCCCCCAGCCAGAGGCCAGGGCCGGTGGACAGTGATAAAACTTAATTGCTCTCTTGTTTTTTCTTTCCTTAACGACTCTCTCCCCAAAGTGACTAATTTAAGTAAAATCTCTCCTCTTGTAAACGTCTTTTTTCCTTTTAAAGGTGGCATTACTGTCTCCTTTCCCTGAAATAAATCTTTGTAATTCACTTAAATCATAAAGCCTGTTATTTTTGTAAATTCGTGTGATGTCTATGAGTAGTGGCTGATTTTTCCTCACAATCAAAATATAAAATAATAGCTCGGATCATAAAAATGCCAAATTGATGAAACTGAGATGCAGAACTACAATTTATGTAGCAAATGAATGGGATACATGTCTAAAACAGGACTGTTTCCAGATTGAGAAAAATAAAATCTGACCAGAGAATGAAACACAGCTAGCTGTCACTTAATAGTATGCAAAATGTACAATTTCAACTAATAAAACTTAGAAATTAGATTATAGGACTCTATTAAATGAAAGAAATTACTGAAGTAGGTTTTAATTTTTTCACTTTGGAAGAGTCTGAACTTAATATAATACCTTTGAGAAGATAAGTTCAGCCTTATTATAAGGATGCACTGCTATATCCTAACCAAATTCAATTTTTTTTTTTTTTTAAACAAACTGCAAAGGCATTTTATTTTGCAGGAAACTGGATTATACAACACCAACTAAAGAACAGGTTGAGTGTTCTTTTCACTAAAAAAGGTACAACTTATATGGATATTTAAGAGAGAGAAAATCACTCTTACTTTTTCTAAATCTTCAATTTCAGAGCTGAAATTTTTGTTGTCTTCCATCATTTCCTCTTCTTCAAGAGTTCGCTCGTCATCATAATCATGTACCAGCATTTCAGCAGAAGGGTCAAAGTCGTGATCCTCAGATGATAAAGAGCCAACTATCAAAAAACCCTAATTTGAGTAATTTTTTTTCTATACCAACATAAGAAATTACATCATAGAAAAAAAAAAGTTGCATGAATTTTTACATACAGGGTTAGAACTCTCAATGGAATAACTATAACAAATTCCCAACTACTTGACAAATTCAGCTATTTTCTCTAGCCTTCCCTTTTCATACTTTTAAGCAAGAGGTGCACTTTTCTCTCTTGAAGTATAGAGTACTTGAGAGAAACATCTAAACTACTGAAACAAGGTTTCAGAAAATATATTCCCAAATTCATATTTTACTGAATAAAAGACTGTTCAAAACTTCCTTGAAATCATTAAGATAATAAAGTCCATGTCATAAGATCTCAAATGCTACAAGACATGATTTATAGACTCTGATTCTATTTGTATTATTTATATGGTAACTAGCATAGTTTTTCACTGGTAAACAGCTAACTTAGGTTGCTAATAAGCTTCCTACTAACAACAAAATAAGCAGCGAGACTAATTTCAGATTAGTTTAGCCTCACAAATGAGAACTTTTATTAAAAATAATTCTTAGCACTTGATCTAAAAAGGAAGAACAAGATTTTCAAGAAACAGAGGAAAATATATCTTAGGTAACAAAGCCTTTCTAATGGATTACAGTCATTAATAAGTCATGGCAACAGCTCTGTGGTCTAACAAACACTTTCATTACTCAAGAGGATACTCATAAGTCATCAAAAAGTGCGTATTATTTTAAGTGCATTTTTGTCAGCTGTTAGAAAGGTTATCATTAGATTTAACAAGTTTTAAAGATGCAAATAGTCTGCAACGCAAAGTCAGTGTTCCAAAATGAAAATTACTGAAATACAGTGTTGTTTTGCTCTTCAATGTTCACTTTCTTCAGGCTTTCAGGATGGAGAGAAGAAACAAATTAGGATATCTCTTTCATTTTTGGTTTCCCCTTCTATTTCTTACATACTAGCTCTCTGTTGCAAATTTTGGCTTAAAACAGCAAATAAAAAAGATTTATTAAAAATTATTTCCACACAAGAACCTCTAAAAATGTTTTGAAGGGAATAGCTAAAAGTTTTGAAGGGAATAGCTAAAAGTTTTGAAGGGAATAGCTAAAAGTTTTGAAGGGAATAGCTAAAAGGTTTTAATACATTTCTTAAAAAAAATAAAGCAGTAGCTCTTTGCACTGCTTCTAGCCTTCAAGAAGACAGTTGTATATACTAACATAACACTAACTTCTAGTGTTAAAGCATCTAATTAATTTTTCAGCAAGTGTTCATTCCTTATATGCAGGTAATTAAAGTAAACTTTGTCTGGTTTCAGCTTGCTTAAGACAATACTGTGAAAGTTCTTCACACCATACCATCGGGAAACATTCAGACCAAAAATGCTTTTTATTCATATGCTCACAGAACTCTCAGTATAGCAAATAATACTACTCCGATTACATTATATGTTTAACTTTTCTACTATTGTGGAAGTTCTGTTCCACTCTCAGACTTTAAATAAAAAAATCTCACTTCTTTAGTAGGTCTGAACACTCAACATCTCATTTAAAATATTTAAAACCATACTCAAATAATAAAAGCTAAATAAATTTAATGAATAGCTAAAAAGATTAAAATCAGCCAATGCTGAAAGCAGCTACACAGAAGCAAATAAATTCTTCAAATACTTCTTTGGAGTAGCCCTGTTGACGATAAGTATGCTTGCTCATGTTAAGTATTCCAAAGAACCTTAACAGTAGTTAAAGCCTTAACAATTACATATTGTTACTACTTTAAAGATTTTATGATATTATAAAGAAAAAAATTTACACAATCCTGCAGTTATAGGCAACAAGAGAAGCGGTCCCTCTCCAGGCTACATGGATTTACTGACACATTGACTTAAAAGTACTACAAAACTTTATTTTCATATTGGGTTCTGAGCAGCCAATTACTAACTGCGACTAGAGTTAAACGAAGAACTCCACAGCCCACCATCTCCCCTCATTAGGAAGGCAGTAAGTTATGTGAATATGAAGCGTTAGGAAAGCTACGAAGCAACAGGGGGCAACTTGGGGAAAGAACAGGAATAAGAGAACTGTGTATGGATAGCAGACTAGGTACCGGGGCAGGAGGTAGGCGAGGACGAACCTGGGCTCGAACTCCCAAAGGAAGCCTGCGGGGAGAGGAGTGAGCGAAGTGAGATGTGGGCTCCATCCAGCCCAGCAGCAGGTAGAGGGTCTCCATTTCATGCCCCATCCCCCACCTCCACCCCCACCACCGGAGCGGTCCCCTTCCCACCGTCCCCCGTTTCCGCTATTCCGCGCTCCCCGCCGGCCTCACCCCCGCCCTACTCGCCCCTCCATCCTGTTCACCATCCCTCATTCCCTCACTCGCTCCCTACCTGCCGTTCTCCTTTCCTCTTCTCCTAGCAGAAGCCCCCCAGGAGCCACGCCCAGTCCAGCACTCCCTCTCCCTCTGGCCCCGGCGGGACATGACAGAGGCAGGCAGAGGGAGCCGGACCAGCCGCCCCTTGCCCAGTGCTCACTCTTCCTCCCTCTCGCCAGGCATTTCTTCGTCACCCGCGCTGTGGAGGTAGTGCCCGTCCCGCGCACCCCTCCACAGCTTGTCGGCCGGCCGCCCACAGGCTCCGAACCCAGCACCCGTGCTGCGCGGCACCCACCGCGCGGCCTAGTCGTGCAGGCTCACGCTGTCTCAGCGCTGCCAGCGCTGCCGCCTTGCCAGCCGCCCCGCGCCGCCGAGCCGCCCCGGAAGCGCCTTACGGGTATGGCGAGACGGGTGGTCTGCCGGCGACAAGGCTCCGCGGAAAAACGGCTGAACACCAACACCCCAGACCGCTTTCCCCGCTCACCTCCGCCATATTGGAACGATCGGGCTAAGCAACGGCGCTGCGCCGAGTGCCTGGATAGGGCCGCTAAGCCAATGGCAGCCGTCGAGCAGGAGCCGGCCAGGGAGGGAGGGGAACAGAGGAGCGGGCGGGACCGAGCTGGGGCGGGGAAGAAGGCAGTGTCGGGACCCCGCCTCCAGCGGCGCCGCGGCCTTCTGACCCGGCTGGCGAGAGTGCTCTGCCTGCTTCGGCCCTGCTCCACCCGGAGAGGGCGCTCAGCGCCCGTCGCGGAGCCCATGACTGGAGGCGGCGGCCGGAGCCGGGCCGCCGCCCTCTTGTTGCCCGCCCGGGGAAACCCCAACCAGCAGAAATGCCCGTCCCGGGCCTTAAAGTCCGTCTGAAGCTCAAGTAACTCGGACACCCCCAACCTCGGCGCCATGCCCCACGCGTCTAGGTCAGCATGTCTCTGACTGCTGCGACTTGCAGTCCTGTCCTGGAGCCTGGAATACTGTGTGGAAACATTACCCCTCTACTGAGTGGTACCCGGTTGTGTGACCTGCTCTTCACTCCCTTCCTAGGTGGTGGTGTGGAGGAGGACTAGGAGTCATGCTAACACCTTACATCCTAGAGTGCCTGAAGCAGGAAACAAAATGTCAAAGCCTTTCAGACCTTGCTGTTGATGATTGTCTGCTATGGGCATTTGCCAACAGAGAAAGTGCAATTTACTTTGCAGTAGATATTGTATCTATAAGTTGAGGCAATATACATGCAAAGTAATATCTATTCAATTTTTTTAGTGGTATTTTCTGTCTCAGAACACAGGAAGTGGGAATCTGACCATTTTCATCTTGATCCCAGGGTATAAAGACTCGTGCTTTTAACTTTGGAATTACATGTTTCTGCTTCTGGCCAAAATAGCATCTGCCATTGTCACAGGAGTGAGATGCACTTCACTCATAAGAGAAAAGCAGCAATATACTTGAGTGATTTACAACACTGAATTAACAATTTTGATAGTAAATGTGACATTGGTTTAACAAGATTCTATGGCAAGGCATTTCTTATCCTTTCACCAGTTCTTCACCTGGTATACAAACAGCCAATCAACACACAGAGTCAAGATATTTGTCTTTATTCCTACTTTGCAGAGTAGGGTGCCAGGCATCTAACACCAGCCAGCACACCTTTTGGGAAACAAATAGGGTCTTATATACAAAGAGCAACAAAGAAAAAACTACAACAAATACATAATTAGTTAATTCATCACTCCAAACTATACATATGCATTTAAGCTCATGTTTAAAATATTTAGGGAGGATACTTGATTAGCATGCTCATTATTTACAAAGGGGTGTATACTTTAGCATTAAAATTAGGTAAGGTAACTAGAGGTTACACCTTCATCCTATCATCTACCACTGAGTTCTTACCCAAAACTGCTCAATTTTTCATCCTCTTATGGATCCTGCTTCTAGACAATAGTTAACCACAAAATATGGTCTTAGGCATCCAACCATGGGAACCCTTCATTCATACATTTCCCATAAGTTCAACTTTATAATTTTCCCAATTATTTCTTTCCTAATTCTCACTCTTCTTTTTTTTTTTTTTTTTTTTTTTCCTAAAAGGGTTGTCTTCAATTTTAGTCATCATTATTTGCTGTTTTTTTCTATTCTTTATTGCTTGTTTGTGCAGATTTGTACATATAGGTAAATACTGGGGCATGCAACAGTTTAACAAGTACAACCAGTATGAGCATATGTATCAACAATAATTGCTTTAGCCAATTAAGATTAGGTAGCCAGGAAGTTAGAGAGAAATCTAATCCTTCTCATTCTGTATAGTCTGAGGCCAACTGAACACAGTACTCAGGTGTGGCCTCACCAGTGCCCAGTACAGGGGCATGATCACTTCCCTACTCCTGCTGGCCTCACTATTCCTGACACAAGCCAGGATGCTGTTGGCCGCCTTGGTCACCTGGGCACACTGCTGGCTCATGTTCAGCTTCCTGTCAATCCAAACTCCCAGGTCCCTTTCTGCCTGGCTGCTCTCCAGCCACTCTGTCCCCAGCCTGTAGTGCTGCATGGGGTTGTTGTGGCCAAAGTGCAGGACCCGGCACTTGGCCATGTTGAACCTCATCCCGTTGGAAGCGGCCCAACTCTCCAGTCTGTCCAGGTCCCTCTCGTTTGGCATGAGAGATAAGCAAGCACGACTAATTTAAAAAGTCTAACTTTCTTACATTATACAGAAGTCCAATTGGTACTGCAGAAATCTGTTGCTTGAACTCATGAAAATTAAAGCACAGGGAGATAGATAAAACTAGGAAATTTAAAACCTTACTTTCCGTGTCTATTCTTTACTGCAAATACAATCCTCAAAACCATGGTGTCTCAATAAGCAATCTGATTAACAGTAGTAAGTGATGTCAGTAATACACAGATGGGGTTCCTTCTTCTTCTCATCTCAAAGCTCAGAGAACAGACTTGAGAGAGATGGTGACTTGAATTTTACAACATACTCTGCTTTTCCAGTAAATTAAATAGTGCTAGCACATGGTCATCTTAAACATCAAACTATTAAGATGGTTTTCGCATGCTTTGTGCCCTGCTCCCACCAGCCTGCCTCTTCAGTACCCTTCAGGAGTAATTATGCTCAATGGTCCATCTTCAACAGGTGGTCTCTGAAGGAAACAGATGTTTTGATAGTGGAGATGTGTGCAGTTCTGTTCTTCTTGGTGGTTTTAATGTCTAGGAAACATCCCTGAGCATATTTAATTTTCGAGTAGAGATACAGCCTAAGGGTCTAAGACCAGCTCCATTTCCTTAACAAACAGACTATTTTTTGTTATTATGTCTTCAGAAAAGGGCTATTTAGAGGCCATTAATCTAGAGCTTTGTGCAAGGGGTTTGCTGAAGGAGTGTGAACAGAAGTGAAAAGAAGAAAAAGAAGAAAAGAAGGTTACAAAGAAGGCTACAAATAAGAAAAGAAGGGTGATTGTAGTTGGTGATTCCCTTCTGAGGGGAACTGAGGGCCCTATATGTCGACCAGACCCATCTCACAGAGAGGTCTGCTGCCTTCCTGGTGCCCGGGTGAGGGATATTAGTAGGAGACTCCCTCAGCTCATCCAGCCCTCTGATTATTATCCACTGCTGGTAGTCCAGGCTGGCAGTGACGACATCAATGGAAGAAGTACCAAGGTGATTAAAAAGGACTTCAAGGACCTGGGTCGATTGTTTGATGGGACAGGAGCACAAGTGGTGTTCGCCTCACTTCCTGCAGTAGCAGAGATGAATGAGGAGAGGAGCAGGAAAACCTACCTCATCAATAGGTGGCTAAGGGATTGGTGCCACCAGAGGAACTCTGGGTTTGTTTGACTATGGGCCACAATTCAGCATACCAGGTGGGCTGTATCTATCTAACAGGGGAAAAAGAACTCTAGCCCATAAGTTGGCAGGGCTGATAAGGAGGGCTTTAAAATAGGCTTGAAGGGGGAAGGGGTTGAAACTGGGCTCTCCAGAACGGAGCCCAAGGGTGGACAGCTCAAGTTAAGAGACAAACCAGCAGCCCAGCTGAAATGCATGTACACCAATGCACACAGCATGGGCAACAAACAGGAGGAGCTGGAAGCCATCATGCAACAGGAAAACTATGACGTAGTTGCTATCACAGAAACGTGGTGGGATGACTCCCATGACTGGAGTGCTGCCATGGGTGGCTACAGGCTCTTCAGAAGGGACAGGCAGGGTAGGAAAGGTGGAGGGGTAGCCCTGTATGTTAGAGAGTCTCTTGACTCTGTGGAAGTTGAAGTCAGTAATAATAAGGTGGAGTGGCTGTGGGTCAGAATCAGGGGGAAGGCAAGCAAGGCTGATATCCTGGTGGGAGTATGCTACAGACCACCCAACCAGAAGGATGAGTGTAGCAAGACGAAACTCTTTTACGGTACGGCTCTTCAAGGTCAAACCAGGTGTTCCAGCAGAGACTCACGAACAGTTCTCCAAGCCTATAGCCCACAGGGTTGACTAGCCTGGATCGGTGCTGTTGCTCTAAGAGCAACTGATCTCTCTGCTAGCTAGCTCAGGAGTGAGCTGAGCCTGTGAGTTTGAGCCTCACCTTTTATTGGCCCCCTAATCCTGCTCATGCGCAGTGGGGGCCCACCCTAATTGGGCACAGGTGGGCTTGACACAAGCTCATGCTCACTCCCTGGCAATTAGTGGCACCTGGTTGCCTCGTTACACTACAGATGAGGGTGATGAATTATTCTTCAAACAGTTGGCGGATGTTTCAAAATCGTCGTCCCTCGTTCTCGTGGGTGACTTTAACCTGCTGGATGTCTGCTGGGAACTCCACACAGCAGAGAGGAGGCAGTCTAGGAGATTCCTGGAGTGCATAGAAGATAATTTCCTGCTCCAGCTGGTAACTGAGCCTACCAGGGACGGAGCACCTCTTGATCATATTTTCAAAAACAGAGAGGGGCTGGTGGGAGATGTAGTGGTCGGTGGTCGTCTAGGACTCAGCGATCATGAAATAATCGAGTTTTCAATACTCAGGGATGCAAGGAGGTTCGTCAATAAAACCTCTACGTTGGACTTCTGGAGGGCAGATTTTGGCCTATTCAGAAGACTAGTTCAGAGTATACCCTGGGAAACAGCCCTTGAAAATAAAGGGGTCCAGGAGGGATGGACATATTTCAAGGAGCAAGTTTTGAAAGCACAGGAGCAGGCTGTCCCAGTGTGCCAAAAGGCGAGCCGGAGGGGAAGACGACTGTCATGGTTTAACACTGGCCCGGCAATTAAACCGAATAACAGACGCTCTCTATTAATGTCTCTCTCCTCCTTGATAAAGAAAGGAGAGAGAATAAGGGAGAGAGACTTATGGGTTGGAAACTAAACTACACAACTTTAATGAAACAGTAATGATAAATAGGAAAAATTACTAAATATATACAAATATACAGGAAAATGGAAACCACATTCCTCCCTCCTTTCCCCCAATAACTCTCACGTCACCACCGAGGCTGCAGGGCAGCCCTGGGAAAGTCCAGGCTGGACTCCTGGAGTCGGCAGCAGTCGGGAACTGGAGGCAGGAACATACAGATATGGGCTGGCACGGATCAGGACCACAGGCAGATGAACGGACGGGATCCTTCCAGGATGCCGGGTGAAGAAAGGGAAGCAGGAAATCCGGAAATCCGGAAATCTGGCTTGGCCCTCGTGATGCCTCAAATTTATACTGAGTGTGACGTATATGGGATGGAATACTCTGTTTGGTCAATTCTGGCATCTATCTTGTCTGTTCCTCCCCAAAGGAGGGCTCAGGTGGGACCTCTTTATCCTCCTGGACGGTAAAATGTTTTCCTCAGAGCTGAGCAGTGTCCTTGGCTCTGCATACCAGTCTCTAGCAGTAACTATAAACATCAAGTGTTATCAATCCTAGAAGCACACACTGTCTGAGAAACTTGCTGTTAATTTCTTACAAGAGACTTAGCTAAAAGCAAAAGTACAAGACAGAAAATCACCTTTATCCTGGCCCAAACCAGGACAACGACCGGTCTGGCTGAACAGAGAGACTTTGAAAGAAATTAGGGTTAAGAAGAGGGCCTACCGGTTATGGAAAAAAGGGCTAACTACTCGGGAGGAATTCAGGAATATAGTCAGGTTGTGTAGAAAGAAAATTAGAGAGACAAAGGCACAACTTGAACTGAATCTCGCCACCTCTGTGAAGGATAACAAAAAGTCCTTCTACAGATACATTAATGGCAAAAGGAGGTGCAAGGAAAACATCCATTTACTGGACATGAGCGGGAATATAGTTGTTAAAGTTGAAGAAAAGGCTGAGGTATTTAACACCTTCTTTGCCTCGGTTTTCAACAGTAAGAGAGATTATCCTGAGGACAGCTGGCTTCTGGAACTTGTAGAAGGTGACAAGAATCTAAACAGCCCCCCTGTAATCCTGAAGGACACAGTCAGTGACCTACTGAGATGCTTGGATCCCCACAAGTCTATGGTACCAGATGGGATCCACCCAAGGGTGATGAGAGAGCTGGCAGAAGAGCTCGCCAAGCCTCTCTCTATCATCTATCGGCAGTCCTGGCTCACTGGGGACATCCCAGATGATTGGAAGTTGGCGAATGTCACACCAATCCACAAAAAGGGCCGGAAGGAGAACCCGGGAAACTACAGGCCTGTCAGCCTGACCTCAGTGCCTGGCAAGGTTATGGAGCAGATCATCCTCAGTGCAATCACACAGCACCTGCAGGATGGGCAAGGGATTAGACCCAGCCAGCATGGGTTTAGGAAGGGAAGGTCCTGTCTGACCAACCTGATCTCCTTTTATGATCAGGTGACCCACCTGGTGGATGAGGGGAAGGCTGTGGATGTGGTCTACCTGGACTTCAGCAAGGCCTTTGACACCGTCTCCCACAACATACTCCTGAAGAAGCTGTCAGCCCACAGCTTGGACAGGGGCACTCTGCGCTGAGTTAGGAACTGGCTGGAGGGCCGGGCCCAGAGAGTGGTGCTGAACGATGCTGCATCCAGTTGGCAGCCAGTCACTAGTGGTGTCCCCCAGGGATCAGTGTTGGGCCCAGTTCTGTTCAATATCTTCATTGATGATCTAGATGAAGGGATTGAGTCCATCATCAGCAAATTCGCAGATGACACTAAGCTGGGGGGAAGTGTGGATCAGCTGGAAGGCAGGAGAGCTCTGCAGAGGGACCTGGACAGACTGGAGAGTTGGGCTGATTCCAATGGGATGAAGTTCAACACGGCCAAGTGCCGGGTCCTGCACTTTGGCCACAACAACCCCATGCAGCGCTACAGGCTGGGGACAGAGTGGTTGGAGAACAGCCAGGCAGAAAGGGACCTGGGAGCCTGGATTGACAGGAAGCTGAACATGAGCCAGCAGTGTGCCCAGGTGGCCAAGAAGGCCAATGGCATCCTGGCCTGTATCAGGAACGGCGTGGCCAGCAGGTCCAAGGAAGTGATTCTGTCCCTGTACTCAGCCCTGGTGAGGCCACACCTCTAGTACTGTGTCCAGTTCTGGGCCCCTCAGTTTAGGAAGGATATTGAGGTCCTGGAGCGGGTCCAAAGGAGGGCAACCAGGCTGGTGAAGGGACTCGAGCACAGACCCTATGAGGAGAGGCTGAGGGAGCTGGGGCTGTTCAGCCTAAAGAAGAGGCGGCTCAGGGGAGACCTCATCGCTGTCTACAACTACCTGAAAGGAGGTTGTAACCGGGTGGGCGTTGGTCTCTTTTCCCAGATGACTTTCAACAAGACAACAGGGCATGGTCTTAAGTTGTGCCAGGGGAAGTTCAGGTTGGATATTAGAAAGAATTTCTTTACGGAGAGGGTGATCAAGCATTGGAATGGGCTGCCCAGGGAATTAGTGGATTCTCCGTCCCTGGAGATATTTAAAAAGAGACTGGATGTGGCACTCAGTGCCATAGTCTAGCAACCGCAACGGTGGTTTCAAGGGTTGGACTCGATGATCTCTGAGGTCCCTTCCAACCCAGCCAATTCTATGATTCTATGATTCTATGAAAAAGTATCACAGCATTTATGCCACCCAGATACAAGGCTAAGACTTAAAACGTGGTCATGGTATTCTCTGAACACCATGCATCTGTTGGATGTATGCATGATAGAATGTACCTAAGAGAGCAAAATGTAAAAGACTTAATACTTAATTTTATCATTCTTTAAGGGTAAAGGAGAAAAAATGCTACAGGTATCAAGAAATTTTTTTCTAGAGCTTCTACACTCTTTATCTTACAGTTCGTCATCTATAATTGTTCAGCTTCACTGCATTATTGGTTTGGTTTTTTTTTCCCCAAAGACTAGATTCTTCTCTTCAAATTAATGTTAGTTCTTTTTCAAATTTTCTTCTTTTTTTTTTTCATTTTTTGTTCTGAGATTAACTTGGATGATAAAATGTATTAAAATATATACAAAAATGTATCTTCTTCTGTTAATTCAGAAGGAAGAATTTAAGCAGATTTTTGTCACATCTTGAAAAAAAGAAAATGGCACAGCTACCGCTGATATCTGAGCTCTGGTACAATCACTAAGCCAAAGAATCAATTTAGCAGGGAAAAGTCAGCTGGCAGAAAGTAAACTAATTCCTGTCAAATTCGTGCCTCCAGCCCCACAGATAACCTGACAAAAAACCTGCATGGGTAGAATGTAGAAATGTAGAAAACCAGGGGTAGAGAGAGAACTCATTTGTCTGTGTCACAGATAAGAGGAACTAACTTTGTCTAAGTAAGCCTTAAGCCAGAGTTGTATTGTTTGCAAGGTTTACTCCTCAGAAAAGAACCATCGAAAACCAGTTCTTTTGTCTGGAGCCCTGCCAATTCAGCAAAGGTGAAAAGGACACCCTAAGGAAGACTCAGAGCCTTCCTCCAAAACACCCCTGCCCACAACCACCAAGGTACAGTCCACATGTGGAGATGGGTGGAAACTTATGTTAATAGCTGATTTGAATAACCTCGCTTTTGTATGCATATGCATGTTTATGTAATGCATATGTGTTGGGGAAACAGTTCAGAAATATACAGATTGTGAACAATCCTGACTTACTTCAGCTTAGGCTACAGTGGGTTAATGGTTATTGAGGCCTAGTTAGAGGTTTCTAAAAATGAGCTAATGGGAAAGAGATAACTAATTGGCAGCAGAAGAGGAAAATAATTATGTGAGAACAGTGGTTCCGTGAGAATGGAATGTGTAATTGGAATACAAAGCTACCTGCATGATATCATTGTGTAAACAAGGCTTCTCTATATAAGTGAGTGCAAGTTATTAATAAACGATTTCATACAATCATATTGATGTGTACATGGAATCCTTAAGCCTCCGCAGACTTTTTTCCCACAAATGGTGCCCGAACAGGGACTAAGGGTGGCCCGGACCAGGGACTCTCATGCTGTTGCTTCCAGGAGCGATGAAGACGGCTGGAATGAGAGAGTAGCAGAGAAGCCAGTCGAAAGGAGATTGCTGCCTTGGCAGTCTATGTAGCTAGTGCCCGGCTACGGAATAAACGAGCTCGGAATTGAAGAATCTTGCCCTGATCAGGTGAGCGGCTGGGGAGGAGATGGGGTCTACACTCTCTAAAGAAGAAGAGGCAGTAGTTAAGCTCCTCCAATATATTCTCTCTAAGGGAGGTTTATTACACGAAGGCAGGACCTTACGTGAATTACTGAAATGGGCACGGGATAGAGACTTGATCCCCTCAATGGGTACTGGTTTTGAGTTACCTACTTGGGAAGCCATAGGTATTGCCCTATGGGATAAAAGTAGTGATGGAGATAAGGAGGCACAACGCTTAGCGACACTCTGGAAATTGATTAGAGAAACCTTAAAAGAAATGAAAAGTGAGAAGGCAGCAGCAGTCTCAGTGTTTGCTGCATTAACGCCTGATCTACCAGTACCGATGAATGCTCAAAATATGGAATTGACCTCTAAACAGTTATTTGAGACACCTAAAATACCCTTACCAGCACCTGAAGGGACTATACTGATTCAAGCTCAGCCAACTGTGCCATTTGACCCTGGGAGTCGGATGAAAAGTAAAAATGGGACCGAGAAGCAAAACCAAAAGCGACCGAAAACACCACCAGAATGGTCGGAGGACCCAGAGGGAGAGAAGCCGGAGAACACAGTTGCCTTCAATTAATCCTCTGCTTCACCTGTCAACACCATTAGTGCCTGCTAGAGAGCAACAACCAAGGAAAGAACTGGGACAAGCAACGAAGGGAACTGCTGAAGAAACTGAAAGAACTGGAGACCAAGGATGAGTATACCCCTGAAAAAACCCTAGTTTTTGCTCTGGGGAACATCCCGAACAATCCGGGGGCACTAATCCATTTTTACCCCCTGATCCGTTCCCTATTCCTGCTCCTATTTCCCTTAACCCTTTAACACCCACTGCTCCACCTCTTCCAGATCCAGCATGGGGAGGGGAGGGTAGTGGGGAGGGGGTGGTAGTGTGTATCCAGTAACTAGATGGAAGGGAATTACTCAAAATGCTATAGTTGAAGGAGAAATGGTTCCCAATATGAGTCCGATGGTTTTCCAGTGATTGTGGGACCAGAAGGAGGAGGTCAATGGGTTGCATTAGATTGGAAAATGATAATAGAAGCCAAAGGTGCCATTGCGCAGTACGGTTTGAAATCGGTTTGAGTCATTTACTCAATCTCTTTTGCAACATCCTTTTACTGCTCAGTTGTTCATGCCATATGACACAAAAATGCTCATTGATACTCTGTTAACTCCTTCTCAACAATTGCAATTTCATCATAAATGGTAAATGCTAGGTGAAAATGCAGCTGTGATTCCTAGACAGAACACCGATGCATTACACGGAGTGCAAGCACAAATGTTACTGGGTGCTTGTCCTTTTATACATGCAGATTTGCAGGCATGGTTTCAAACTGAAGTGTTACAACTTTCACAAGAATTGGTGTATAAAGCTTTGCAAACTGATCATGATCCTGCACAAGCAACCCCCTTCCTTTACAAATATTAAACAGAGAGAGCAGAGCCATATTCAAAATTTGTGGATCGCTTATATTCAGAGATAACATCACATCTGGATTTTTCAGAAGAAAAAAAATTTTTTTTTATATGTTGGCATATGACAATGCTACTGAAAAAACTAAACGTGCATTAGGACTACTCCCAAAAAGGTGCTACAGCAGCCCAATTGTTAGAAGCTGCTTTAGGTAAAGATGTTTCAGATAAAGCTGATGAAGGTCTATCATTGCAATACAGTTCTCAATATTGATGTATATTGTGGTGCATGGTACACTGGTGTTTCATACAGAGATAAAAAACTTGGTTGTTAATTATACTTGCAGTTTTGGCTTGGGAGACTGTACCACTTCGTTTTGTTTCAGAGTGACTTTACCAGATTTTAGTAGCAATATCATTTCATTTTTGAATCTTCTAGTGGTTGTTGTTAATTTTTCTTATATATTGGTGAGGAGTAAGACAAAAACAAAAAAACCCAAAACAAAACAAAAAAACACAGTTATGAGAATGAGCATGCCTTTTTGGAGGCTGAGAGTTGCTGCGGAGAGCGAGAGCTGCTCCTGGTGCAGAGAGCACCCACGCTCCTGCCTCCGCAGCCGCTTCTCGCCCCCCCCGCACACACTGCTGCTGCTCAGAAAATGAGCCCTGCTGCAGACACCACAGTAGAGGAAAAAAAAAAAAAAAAAAAAGGTGTCTGTGTGTGTGCCTTTGCTTTTTAAAGGCTTGGAATTCTGTCTCTAAACAATTTTGTTAGGCCTTTTAGGGCCTCAATTTGGCAACCATGGAAGAAACCAGTGCTCCACCGTGCCGTGACCCGGGAGAGGTCTGGGTATGCTTTTGGGGCCCCCGACCAATTTTTGTCGGATAAGCCTACTCTATCCCCTTGGCTCTGAGTGCCAGTGGACACCTGACCTTCCTCATACTGAAAAGGTGTTTAAGACCTTCCACTGCAGTGTGAAATGTGCTTTTCGTATTGTGTTGTATTGATAACAGGTTTTTGTTAATGTTGTAATTCATGTGATCGTTTATATGTTGATTATGGGATCCCTCGTCTACATCTTGATTGTTGATTGTGCTATTCTGTTGCACTGCTAAGCAGATGAACTTAACTTTTGGTATTTTAAAACCGATACTAAAAGATGTTGATAGTGTCAGACATGCAGTTTTACAAAGTCGTGCTGCCACTGACTTTTTACTGTTAGCTTGTGTAAACAAGGCTTCTCTATATAAGTGAGTGCAAATTATTAATAAACGATTTCATACGATCATATTGATGTGTTCATGGAATCCTTAAGCCTCCGCAGATTTTTTCCCCACACATATGTATAATTTTGTGTGATAAAAAGCTGCCTGCATTTATCTGTGATGTGCAAGCTTGGAAAGGAGCTATACCCCTCGCACACAGTGCTGTAGTGTTCATGGCTTATTTTTAACCTTTCATGGGTTGTGAAGTTTGTTTCCACACGTCATGTGGCCCTGGGGAGGGCAATGAGCCACCCTGCTTGGCAAGTGCTAGTTTTACAGTTTCTTACAGACAGACCCAATGAACCTGTCAATAGCATCCTGATAGGACCAAACAAGATTTGTGTAAACTTCCTCATGGACATGGGGGTGCATATGTTGGTAATTAAAAGAAAAAACGACAGAGGACTTAAACATAGAACCCAGTGAGATATACAGGAATTGCTGGGGTCATAAAAGAATGTCCCACTGCAAAAATTACTTTATGACTGCTGGGTGAGCAGAGGCTAACCCATGCTGAAGTATTTGAGGGCTTAAAACAGAAAGTTGGAGAACTTTAAACTGAATTTAGCAGGGGGTAGTGTCAAACGTGGTATGTGCAATTGCACCTAATGAGCAAATAGATCAAACCAACCACAACAGTAACAGATGCTGCTCAACCAAATTTGTCAATTCAAGCGTCGTCTCTGAGTCAGTGGCTGAATTTTCCTCGCAATCAAAATATAAATAATAAGTCGGATCGTAACATTTTTATTGGCGTCACGGACAGGATACAATCGAGGAATAATTTCAGAGCCTGCTCTTAGATTGACGCCTGAATTGCAAAACTAACTCTTAAAGAAATTTAAAACAACTTAAAGTCAAAGTAAAAACAAATGGAGGCTATCGCTTGTCCTGTTAAGCCTAGTGAAGGTAAAAGCCAAACTGTTACTCTCTATAAGGAGGAAGAATTCCGTGAATATGCTCTTGTCCGTCCTTTTTGGGACCACCTAACGGGTCATAATTATATCCCGAAGGATACTCTCTATGATTTAATTTACACTGATTATAAGAAGGGTGACTTTACCGCCCTTGCTAAAGGTATAAAAATGTTAGACATTCCTTCTGCTCTGGACAAAGTCACTAAAAAAAACGTGAAAAAATACGGGGTAGACCTTTTTAATGCATGTTACTTCTTTATCCTGGCTGCTATAATTTGGCAGGAGAAAGAAGAAATGCGCCAAAGATTGGAAAATCTCGAAAGTGGCATATTTGTAGAATTCGGCGACCTCCTAGGAAATATTGAGGAAGCTGAGCCAAATTCTGAAGTCAGTACTGACCCTGGCCCAATGCTGGAAGGCACTACATCTGCGTCCAAATATACATCGGATGATGGGGAACATATACCTCCTGAAAATCCCCGCAGAAAAACTGTGCGTTTTGCATCCAAAAAAAGGGGCAGCCCTTCCATTTTAAAATCAAAGCCACAGCCGAAAGTTGCCAACATGCAAACAGCCACTCCTCCTCAGGCTGTTAATCCGCCCGAGGGAGAAATAGCTGAATTGCGTCGATGGGTCAGCACATTTTTAAAAACTGGGGCTAAAAGATTTGATAAATTGGAGGAAAAAGTTCAGCAGCTCATGAGCGAGAAATCCTCTACTAGATCTTCCTGTCCTGATTCTTCTGATTCTTCAGAAGAGGACGATATGCCTGTAACCCATATGCCTGTAACCCATAAGCGTCTCCGTCCTGTAATCAGGACAGAGCATACACGAGAATTAGATCCAGGGAGAGAAATGGCAACCCATAAAGAATTCACATACTCTCCTCTGGAACTGAGCCAATTAAAAAGACAATTTGGTAGATTGCCCCTGGAAACTGATATAGACTATGTGGTAAGAGTTTCATCTTTGGGTGGTGACCACATTTTATTATCAGAAAAGGAAGCCTCTGGTCACTGGGGTCCTGGAGTTATGTTAATTACTGGTAACTCCAGAGCACCCTGGTCCCTGACCCAAAGAGCTGCCTATAATATGGGCTTCAATGATCCCATAAGAAGAGGAGAACCCCATGTATTAAGAGGGGGCCTCACCCAGCTGCTGGATAATGTGAATAAAGCCAGTGTAATTCAACTGATTTACGACCACGCTCTGGTGATTAACCAGGAAAGCCCACTGATGCTAAAGGTAAAGCCTGAGAAGATGGATGTTCTCATCAGAGGGCTACCTACACAATTGCAAAATCTAGCCCTGCAGATCAAGGCTAGAATCGAAAATTCAAATAAAAATTCGCTACTAGGCTCAGACTATACATGGTCCGACCTACTAACTGAACTAACAGAATTTGGACGTAAATGTGTGGCACCCGAAACTGAGTCTGCATCTCTAAGGATTCTTCAAACCCCAGAAAATCATAATTATAACCAAAATTTGCCGTATGCCGCTGCAGCTGCCAGACCTCCCCAAATTCCTCCCCAGCAGCAGGAGGAATCACGGGGTGACTGGACAGTTGTAAATAGAGGAGGCAGACGAAGAAATAACAATTACAGAAATAATAATAATAATTATAATAATAATAATGATACTCCACGTCCAAATAGGCCCGCTCAAGATAGAAATAATTCACCACCAAGTGAATTGGGACCTTTTGCAAAGCTTAAAGAGGAAGCTAAACGAAAAGGCATTCCTCCTTCACTTCTGAGTCACAATTTTACCTATGGCCGTCTAAAAGACTTGGTAGAAGAATGGCCTGCCAGGTCACATTCAGGGGAAAGGTCTGGAAATTCCCGTAATTCGGGAAACTAAAAAGCCCTCTCTCTGCTACTAAAAAGAAAGCAAAAAGACAGCAGAGAGAGGAGACAGGCCCTGACCCCAGCTCAGTGAATTTTAACCCCCTGAATGAACCTGGGGAAATTCTCCCTACAAATCAAAATGACTGCTCTAAAAATTATGAACAATCAAATCCTAAAATATCAAGTCCTCCAAAAAACTGGAAAAATGTGCTAAGATTGGTCTTGAATAAAAATGGAGATTTGGAACTTACATGTGCTGTTGGACCGAAGTGCTACCCTGTCACCTTTGTAGTGGACACAGGGGCACAGATCTCCACGTTAAAATCTGATGTAGCCAAAAAATGTGGTATTAATTCTTCTCGCAAACCAATATTTGTCAGTGGTGCTTTGGGCACTCCTGTGTTGCAGAAAACCACTAAAGTTTCCCTTAAACTACCGGGAGATGAAGAGTTAATCCGAACCCAAATGATTGTGGACAACATTCCTTACAATTTGTTAGGAATGGATGTATTGATTGGCAGATCGTGGAGAGATGAAAACGGTCGTCTTTGGAATTTTGGCACCCCCAGTCTTAAAGTTAGACTGCTAACAGCTGCCCCTCGCCTCCCCCAAAGCAAAATCACAAATATTAAGCAATATCCTATTCCCTTAGCAGCTAGAGAAGGTATCAGGGATGTAATTTCTGACTTGAAACAGAAAAATATAATTGTGCCTTGTTGTAGTGGAACAGAGCGACCAGGTGCCTCTGATCATCAAGAAGTAGGTGTGAGCCGCTATCAACTCCACCTGTGCCCAGCCAGGGCAGGGCCCCTATGGAGCATGTGCAAGACCATGGGGCCAATAAATAGTGAGGCTCACACCCACTGAGGCAGCTCATTCTAGAGCTAGCTGAGAGAGTGGCTGGTTGCTTCCATAGCAGCAGACCATCTTTGCTAGTTCCACACTGTGGGCAATAGACTCAGATCACATCCTACGAGTCTATATCACCATATCAATGCGTCGATCCTAGACAAGAAAGGCTCTTCCCGCTACATCTGGTGGAGAATGCGGGCATAGACCTTGGTCTAGCCCAAATTTCCGTCGGATCAAGAAAAAACAGGACCTGACCCAGGGCAAACGACAACCGGCATTCGGGTAAGAAGATCCATTATCTTTCAATTATCACTAAAAATGGGACTCTCTTCCAGCACCCCCTCTGCACAGGGACCTTCCTACTCCCCATCCGCTATCACGGCACGGGCACTTTGGAGGGAGGTCGGAGACTTACTAAATGAACTCCACGATCAGGAGGTCCAAAAGAGTATAGCGGGGGTAGAGGCCACCTGGAAAGTGATGGCTAACGCCCTAGAAGGGATAAAGAATGAGGCAAGGGCTGCCGTCACCGCAATAGCGGCAATGCCACCAAACAGCAGCTTTATTAAAACACCGCCTCCTGAGGTAGAAACCAGCGCGGTTCCCTCGGTATCCCCACTGCTGCCCGAGGATGAAGGAGCCCAGAAGGCATTCCCTATCCTAAGCAACAGCAGCTTCGCCGTCAAGGGCATGAGAGGGAAGGTACATCACACTATAGCCGAGTTCCTCTCCGACCTCGGATTAAAGGAAGAAAAGGCTCCAGACAATGTAAAGCCATCAACAAGTGACTCTAGCGGCGATGTAAGACCTTCCCTACCGTTACCTCCCAGCCCAGAAAATAAGTGTGACAAAACAGCAGTCACTCCATCAGCCATACCCGTTGGGCCAGAATCAACGATAAAAGCATTATTAGAACAATCCACCCAAGCAATGAAATCCTTGGAGAAGAGAATATTGAACCTAGAACAACGGTCATCATTCCACACTTACCGAGACCCACCCTCCCTCCCCGATGATGATGAGGAAAGCATACCAGCACCACTGTTGCCAAAGCAGACCAACCAGGGCACCGGCAAATCCCGACCCGGAAGAGGGTCCGGCATCATTCGTGATGCCATCATCGAAGGAGATTGGGAGCCTAACACCGTAGCCTACCCTATCCTGTATGATAACAACAGGCCGCCCATCTACGAGCAACACAGCTGGAAGACGCTCCAACAGGCGAAAAAGACCCTGAGGGAGGGGGGACTAAGATCGGAAAGTGGCCAAGCCATCTTAGACTGGTTATTCACCGCGGACACTAACTGTCCTCATGACTGCCGGAATCTAGCCAGGTACCTGCTTACTCCGTCCCAACAGATTGTATGGGTAAAGGAGTGGGAACGCCTGGCCCATGTAGAGGCGAACCGCCCGCGAGCAGCCGGTGACCCATTAGCAGGGGTAACCGGTGAAATGTTCGGGCGCAGGACAGTACGCGGACATACAGGTCCAGCTCCAATTCCCGGCCGTACTACATCATATTACGGCGCGTTTGGCCCACCAGGCGTTTAGCGTAGTCCCTGAGCCTACCCCGCTCCCTTCATTTACCGCCGTGAAACAAGGGATAAACGAGCCGTACCAACACTTCGTTGACAGACTCTGGCAGTCTGTCACGGCTCAATCTGAACTAGGGGCCGAACAAAGGGACTCAACGTTCAAACTTCTGGCATTTGAAAACGCCAACCCGAAAATGAAATCACTATTTTCTACGTTACCAAAAACAGCAGGGGTCTCGGACATGCTGGAGGTTGCTGCCAGAGCCACTCAGACGCAGCAGCACCAAGGGATGGCTAATGCTTTTGCTGCCGCCTTAGAGCCCACCCAAAAGCTTCTTGCGGCAGTAGCGCAGAAACTAGGTGGAAGAAGAAACCATTTTAAGAAGAGAAGTCGACCGAGAAATCCCATCCCCGTCTGTTATCGCTGCGGGACAACGGGCCACTCAGCGAGGGAATGTTCAGCCACCGTCTGGTGTGACCGCTGCCAGATGGATAATCACGACACCCGGGCATGCCAATCAACAAAAAACGGACAGCGCAGCGCGCAAGGCCCCCGCGCCGTAACACAAGTGGCAGGGCCAGCGCTTTACAACAACTCCCCGCCCCAGCCACAAGAGGGAGCTTGGGCTTCAATGTGCCCTGTGCAATAGATATTACAATGACAACAAACCAGGTCTATCGGCTACCAACAGGGATTCACGGACCAATCCATCAAGAAAATGGCACGGTTGGGGCATTGCTAATAGGGCGTTCATCAACTGGAATGGCAGGACTTGTGCTTCCTGGAGTCATAGACGCAGATTCAACAGGGGAGATTATGATTACATGTTTCACGTTAACACCTCCCCTAGTAATCAAGGCAGGAACCCGAGTAGCGCAACTAGTCCTCCTTCCAAAAATGAACATAGGGAAGAGCGCCCACATGGCGCGAGGCGACCGAGGTTTTGGGTCTTCGGGAGGCACGCTAGTAAGCTTAGTACAACAGATGAAGACTAGACCCATTATTGTTATAAAAATGGTCGCCGAAAACGAGGCAAAGACACTTTCAGTGATGTTGGACACAGGAGCCGATGTTACAATTATCAATCTCAACGTATGGTCACGTCACTGGAAGCTCGTCACAGCCCGCGACGCCGTTCAGGGAGTGGGTGGTGGTTCCACCCCCCAGCAAGCCCTAGAACCGATTCAACTCCACTTTCCTGAAGGTCAAAAGATATCCGTGCGTCCCTATGTACTAGCTTTGCCTGGACAACTTGGAGGTTTGATCGGGAGAGAAGTGATGAGTCAACTCGGAGCTGTCCTTTCCATTCCCGAGCCCACCCGATCCCTCCAGAATTTTCAGTAGGGGCCACTGCAAGAGTGCCGCCAACACCCAGACTAAAATGGAAATCAGACACCCCTGTCTGGGTGGAGCAGTGGCCTTTACAGAGAGAGCGGCTACAAATTGCTAAAAACTTAGTAAAGGAGCAACTGGATGCGGGGCACATCCAACCATCAGTAAGCCCATGGAATACACCAATATTCGTGGTCCCCAAAAAATCGGGAAAATGGCGACTAATACAAGATCTACGAAAGGTCAATAACCAGATGTGGCCAATGGGCGCCCTCCAACCTGGGCTGCCCCTACTCACGATGTTACCAAAAGACTGGCACCTTCTGGTTATCGATCTCAAAGATTGTTTCTTTAATATTCCCCTGGATCCTAAAGACACAGCGCGCTTTGCGTTCACGATTCCGTCCATCAACAAAAGTGAACCCGCGGAAAGATACGAATGGGTTGTCCTGCCACAGGGGATGAAAAATTCCCCGACGATATGCCAGATGTACGTGGCCTGGGCATTATCGCCGATCTGCAACGAGATGCCAGATACATTAATATATCACTATATGGACGACATACTGTTTTGCCAAAAAGCCCCATTCCCCGAAGATTTCAGTCAAACAGTGACCAACCGACTAAAGACCAAAGGATTAATAGTGGCTCCAGAAAAAGTGCAAACGAAATCGCCTTGGAGCTACTTGGGGTGGAAAGTCACCCACGCGATGGTAAGACCTCAAAAACTGGAAGTGATAAGTTCAATCAAAACTTTGAACGATGCCCAAAAATTAGTGGGTGAACTCCAATGGGTCCGACCTATAATAGGTCTTACCAATACAGATATCCACCCCTTCTTGTCGCTGTTACGGGGCACGCATCCAGGTACGTTAGTACACTGGACAGATGACCACACCAAGGCATTAAAGCAGGTCGTCCATAAACTAGCAACCGGCTACGCGGATCGGCGGGATGCCGCACAACCCATTGGGATCTGGGTATGCAACCATCCATCATACCCATTCGCGCTACTACTCCAGGACTTCAGCTGGAATAAGGAAAATGGGGAATATTCTCACGTCACCAAAAAACGTCAACATGAGCAAGCTCCCCAACTTCAGACTCTACAGCCATCTTGGAGTGGCTATTCACACCACACACTCCACAGAAGGGTGTTTGGCAGCAGACCGAAATAATAGCACTTCTGATACGGAAAGGACGGCAGCGTTGCTTAGAAGTAGACGGTCAGGAGCCGGGATGGATTAGCATCCCCATAAAAACAGCTGATTTCGACTGGCTACTACAACGCTCCGAGCCTCTACAACTGGCACTATTCGGTTATTCTGGGGAGGTCCGCCATGGAGGCCCAAGACATAAACGACTGCAAGCGATCAGCCAGTTCCAGTGGATCGAACGTCCATCGGTTTCAGAGCGCCCAGTGTCCGGCATTACGGTATTCACCGATGCCGGAAAAAGATCAAAAACGGCCGCCTGTGTATGGCAAGACAAAGGTCGGTGGAAACATCATCTGATTCCGGGCACTGCGGAAGACAATCTACAAACGCTGGAACTACTGGCTATTATTTGGGCTCTCACACAGTGGCAACGGGCTCCCCTCAACATAGTCTCCGACTCACAATATGCAGTCGGAGTGGCAAACCGTATTGAAGATGCTATTATTAAACCAGTACGGAATAAGCGTCTGCTAGAACTCTTTTACATGTTACAACGTGCACTAAAAGTCCGAACAGAGCCCTGCTGTATCCTTCATATTTGAAGTCATAAAACATCCCTGGGACTGGGTGAGGGAAACGCAAAGGCTGACTCCCTGGTCAGCCTAGGGATTCAGAGCCCGGTGAGCCAGTTTGCAAAGGCTCGGGACAGCCACTCCCTATTTCATCAAAACGCCAGGGCATTAAAGCGCATGTTCTCTATACCATGGGAGGATGCTAAAGGAATTGTTAGAGCATGCCCCCAATGCGCGCAATTCGGTCCGGCCCTGGGTATGGGAGTGAACCCGCGTGGATTGCAAGCTGGCGAGACGTGGCAAATGGACGTCACCCATGTCCCAGAATTTGGACGATTAAAGTATGTCCACGTAACGGTGGATACTTTCTCTGGAATGATTTGGGCAACAGCTCAAACAGGGGAGAAAGCTCTACATGTGGTCCGTCATTTAACAAACTGTTTTGCTGTCATGGGGGTCCCCCAAGTAGTAAAAACCGACAACACACCTGCCTATACAGGCGGGAAAGTCCAACAATTCTTTGCTACTTGGGGGGTAAAGCACATCACGGGAATCCCCCATTCGTCTTCAGGTCAAGCAATAGTAGAAAGAGCTCATCACACCCTGAAGACATACCTACAGAAACAGAAGGACAGCAAGGAGACGGACCCACAGATGCGGCTGGGCAAGGTACTTTTCACATTAAATTTTCTTAGCCCAAGCCGCGACTCAGAGCAAGCCCCCGTGCTGTTGCACTACTCCTCACAAAAGATCAATCGTATGCCGGGCGTACAGATCTACTATAAAGACCCTTCGACAGGCCAGTGGCTAGGACCAAAACCGCTGCTGTTCACCGGGAGGGGTAATAGTTGCGTATCCACGGACCACGGACCCCTCTGGGTGCCCAGTAAGTGGACGTGCCCTGCCACAAATAGACCTCCAAGGAACGACCAACATACCTGATTTATGACTTTTGATTATGCCCCCCCCCTTTTTAAAAAAAAAAAAAAAAAAAAAAAAAATTCCCCTTAAAATTGTCATTGTAAATTGGAAAAAAAAAAAAAAAAAGGGGGGGGGGGCGGGGGGCGGAATGTAGTGGAACAGAGCGACCAGGTGCCTCTGATCATCAAGAAGTAGGTGTGAGCCGCTATCAACTCCACCTGTGCCCAGCCAGGGCAGGGCCCCTATGGAGCATGTGCAAGACCATGGGGCCAATAAATAGTGAGGCTCACACCCACCGAGGCAGCTCATTCTAGAGCTAGCTGAGAGAGCGGCTGGTTGCTTCCATAGCAGCAGACCATCTTTGCTAGTTCCATACTATGGGCAATAGACTCGGATCACATCCTACGAGTCTATATCACCATATCAACGCGTCGATCCCGGACAAGAAAGGCTCTTCCCGCTACACCTTGTCATTCACCTTATAATTCCCCAATTTGGCCCGTTAGAAAACCAAATGGAAAATGGAGAATGACGGTAGATTATAGGAAACTAAATTCTAACACTGAAAAATTAACTGCAGCCGTCCCAAACATTGCAGATCTGGTGCTAGAAATCCAGGAAGCAGCACACCCAGTGCTTGCGTCTCTGGATGTAAAAGATATGTTTTTCCAAATTCCAATTGACCCTGAAGATCAAAAATACTTTGCTTTTACCTGGAATGGAATACAATATACATTTACCAGGCTGCCTCAGGGCTATAAACATTCTCCCACGCTGGCTCACCATGCTCTTGCGCAGGAACTGGAAAATATCACCGAAATAAAAAATAACCCAGATGTGAAGATTTACCAATACATTGATGATGTACTGATAGGTGGTAAAACTGAGCAAGCTGTGAGAACAGTTTATGATGCCATAATTGGGCACTTAACAAGCTTACAAATTGAAATACCTGAGGAAAAAAGGCAGCCTCCCTCCCAGGAAACGAAATTCCTAGGTATTACATGGAAGGGTGGGACATGGAATATTCCACGGGATACTCTGTCTCACTTGGGAGAAATAAAAGCACCCACTAATAAAAAGGAATTGCAGGAAATTATGGGGACTTTGCAATATTGGCGAAAGCACATACCAGACTTGTCAATAATTGCCAGGCCTCTATACGATCTACTGAAAAAGCATCACCTATGGGAGTGGAATCATTCCCATGAAGAGGCGTTAAAACTTCTATTACTAGAGGCACAAACCTTTCAAACTCTGGGACCTCTCCACCCTTCAGACCCGATAGTAATTGAATGGGGCTTTTCCCCTAGCGCCTTCTCTTACCCCTTTTGGCAACGAGGCCTGGCTGGACCCCCCACACCTATATCGTTTTATTCGCAGTCATTAAAAGCCTCTGAAAAGCGCTATTCAATTCTAGAAAAGGCTTTGCTTACCGTCAGCACGGCGCTGAAAGAGATAAGCAAGATCATTAGAAAACAACAGGTAATCCTGCAGGGACCCTTTAAAGTGCTTAACCAGGTCTTATCTGGGCAACCACCCCCTGATGGTATCTCTCAGAAAGGTACGATCAGGAAATGGTACAGTCAGATTGAATATTATGCTGAGCTGTTTCAAATTACAGAGGGACCTGATAAACAGTTGAAAATTCAAGAACCCCTGAACTCCATGGATGAGAAAGATTTAATTCTGAAAACTCCTAGCCCCATTAAGGAAGCCCCAGAATTTGAAAGCAGTATGCATAATGCCTGGTTCACTGATGCTTCTTCCAGAAGACAGGGGAAAACATGGTTTTTTAAATCAGCTGCAATTAAACCCTTCACAGGAGAACAAATAATTAACCAAGATGAAGGAAGTGCACAAGTAGATGAACTGGATGCTGTTTTGAATGTATTTGTAAAAGAAAAAGCCACTACAGAACCTCTATATATCTATACAGACTCTTTTGCTGTATTTAAAGGCTGTGTTGAATGGGTAACTTTCTGGGAGATTAATAACTGGGAAATTAATCGTGTACCAGTATGGCATACAGAAAAATGGAAGGAAATCCTAGAAATTGCTAAACAAAATCCCAACTTTCATGTAGGATGGGTACCATCTCACCAATCCGATTTGAAAAATGAAGCAAGCAAATATAATAACCTAGCTGATGAATTGGCAAGAATTAATGTAATTTAAATCAGAGATGCTCTTAATCAAGGCGAAGTCCAAGAATGGGGAAAATTATTAGAATGGCTTCATTGCAAAAGGGGTCATTCTGGTATCTTTGATTTGTATAAAGAAGCACAATCATGTGGATGGTCTGTGACACATGAGCAATGTAAAACAATTATTTCTGCTTGTGATTTGTGTAAAATTCGGTTGGGAGAACATCCTTTAACAGCTGACCATTTACATCTCAGAAATGGTAAAACATTATGGTCAACTTGGCAAATAGATTATAAAGGACCCTTCCGGAGGTCGGGAAACAAACAGTATGTTATTGTGATGGTGGAAGTGATATCTGGGTTAACATGTGCTGAAGCTTGTGCAAAAGCAAATGGGGAAAATACTGTTTCTTTCCTGAAAAAGGTTTTTGGAATTTTGCCTAAACCTACCAGTATTCAGTCTGATAATGGTACTCATTTCACTTCCCACTTGGTCCAGCAATGGCCAAAAAGCGAAAATATTAACTGGACTTTTCATATTCCTTACTATCCGCAGGCTAATGGAATTGTAGAAAGGACTAATGGGTTGATAAAAAAACTCCTTAGGCCTCAAGAAAGTAATTGGCATGACAGAACTATGCCATTGCCACGGTCAGTAATCGGTGGGGTGTAAACGGCTGTCCCCGCCTGACGGCATTCTTTCCCTTGTCGCCTACTCAAGACAACAGCGCTGAGAAGTCGCCTCCCAGGAACTTCAGGCGACGCCTCTTGCCTGGGCAAACTGCTTATGTGAATTTACCTAACATTGGTAATATTAAGTTAATTTTGCAGACTCCCCTGAATTCAAATACATGGATGGCAGCTGACATGAATGACAAACAACACAAGATTAGCACAAACTGGATAATCTGTGTGGAATAATGTTTAAACTATCTTTTACCCTGTATACTATAATCCAATATTTGGTTTGTTTTTTTTTTTTTTTCTCTTCCTTTTGGGTCCTTTGTGTACTTAGGTTTTGTGTATTGGGACTGAATGCGGGTGAATTACTGTGACTGCAGATATCAGTAATCCCAGGACATCAAAATAAAATGACCCCGGTGTACAGCTTCAGAATTGGCTACTCTGAACCTGGCACTGGAAGAAATTGCTTACTGCTGGCTGGGAGGCTAGCCACCTCTTTAGCCTAGGTACAGTAATTTATAACATCAGGATTTCCTCTATGCTTGTTCCTGGATTGCAGTTATCTGTTGTACATTTTATTGGTGATATAATGTGTATGTGTATAACATGTGCCTATGTTTTTGTATTTGTATGAAATGAACCTATGTACTTCTGATTATTGCATTGTATTATATATTATGATTATTGTAATCCTAGTATTTACTATTACTATTGTTATTATTAGCTCTCATTTATATAGTCGACATTTTTCTTTTCTGATTTACTTGCTGAGATTCTGTAACCGTCAATATTTTACCTTTCTTTCTATACATTTGTATGTGTCCCTACCTGATACAATTGGTTTGGACAAGCATATACCTCACTTGTATTAAGTTGTTTCTTTGTAACCTTAAATATGTGCCCTCTGCTACCTTGTAGCCGATAAATGTCAGTTTTTTTTTTTTTTATATATATATATATATATCACTGTGTTTATCCCGAAACGCACTCCCCTAGCCTCAAAACCCACGGGGTGAGGTGGCATAAGGTGGTGAAATATGTATGTGTGGTTTCTCCTACAGTTTACTCCCCGCAAACACATGTTAACAAAATTCTGGCTTTTGAGCTAGACAAACGTGCGGTGGAAAAGGAACTGTGCTAGGCATGGTGGGATTCTCGGTTGTCCACTAAAGGAAACCTCGGAGATAGAATCGGCCTGCTGGACAGCACAGATTATAAAAAAACCCACATGACATAACCACGCCAAATGGGATGTGTATATATAGGGATGTGTATATATATATATACATATATAAAAAATCATATATAGAAAAAATAACTGACCCAAGAGCCACGGGGTGAAATGTGGTATACATGTGGAACTGAAAATATAAAATATGTCTCTCGGACCAGTTTTTTTTTCCTTCGTCTAGTAAATTACCATATGTTTATCTCAAGGAATGCCTGACAGACACCTGGTCGCCCAAACCTAGCAGGGTTTCAGGAAACAAAGATAAGAAATGACTCATCCCAGGAAGCCTGGAGATATGTATGTATCAGGGCCACCTTGAATGAAGTGACCCCCCCTTTTTTGGGGGGAATAAATAACCCTAGGAGAAGACGGGAAGTGAGAGCGCTTTTTCGGCTCGACGTCTCCTCAGCTCTCACCCCGATTTCCAGCTTCACCCCGATTTCCAGCTACGGAAAGACAGAGCAGCGACTCAACAGCGAAACCCAGGAGCAACCCTCCAGCCCGAGGAACCAGGCCCTGCGCCGGACGGTGACATTTTCTCTCTTTTGTTTCTCCTTTGCTACTCTTAACGACCATCGATTAAGGTGGTTACTTTATACAAAAGGTCTTATTGCTAGTATAACTGGCTTTCCCTGTTTAGAAATAAACTTTGTAACTAATTTTAAATCCAGCAGTCGAGTTATTTGTCAATTCAAGCGTTGTCTCTGAGTCAGTGGCTGAATTTTCCTCGCAATCAAAATATAAATAATAAGTCGGATCGTAACAAGGGGGTAGTGTCAAACGTGGTATGTGCAATTGCACCTAATGAGCAAATAGATCAAACCAACCACAACAGTAACAGATGCTGCTCAACCAAATTTCTGAAGTGTTGATATACCCATGCAAGAAGCATGGGGAATAAACGGGATGAACTAGAAATCTGTGTGCAGTCGCAGGGCTACAATCTCATGGCAATTACAGAGACGTCATGGGATAGCTCACATGACTGGAATGTGGTTATGGATGACTGTGCACTTGTTAGGAAGGACTGTGTACTTTTTAGTGGTGGTGGAGTTGCCCTTTATGTGAGTAAGCAACTAGAATGCGTTGAGCTCCACCCAGGGGGAGACGATGACAATATTGAAAGCTTATGGGTAAGAATTAAGGGACCTGCAAACATGAGAGATACCATTGTGGTTGTCTACAACAGACCATCAAACCAAGAAGAGGCTGTTGACGAGGCCTTCTATAGGCAGCTAGAAGTAGCCTCAAGGTCATGTGCCCTGGTGCTTATGGGTGACTTCAGTCACCCTGATATTAGTTGGAAAGATCACACAACCAAGCATAACCAGTCCAAAAGGTTCCTGTAGGGCATTGATGACAACATTCTGCTGCAGGACAAAATGAGGACAGGTACAATGCTGGTCGTTGTATTAACAAACAGCAGTCTTGGCTCTAGTGACCATGACATGTTATAGTTTCACTTGGATAAACTGAAAACACATAAATCCATGGACCCCAATGGGGTGCATCCATGTGTGCTGAGAGAGCTGGCTGGTGGTGTTGCTGAGCCACGCTTCATCATTTTTGAAAAATCATGGAGGACAGCAGAGGTGCCTGAGGACTGGAAGAAAGCCAGTGTCACTCCAGTCTTCAAAAAGGGCAAGAAGGAAGACCCAGGCAGCTACAAACCAGTAAGCCTCAACTCCATCCCTGGAAAGGTGATGAAGCAGCTCATTCTGGAGGCCATCTCTAACCACTTGAAAGAAAAGAAGGTTATCAGGAGTAGCCAACATGGATTTACTAAGGGGAAATCTTGCTTGACTAACCTGATACCCTTTTACGAAGGCATGACCAAATGGGCAGATGAAGGGAGAGCAGTGGATGTCGTATACCTTGACTTCAGTAAAGTGACAGAAGACATGAAGTATGAACACTGAATGCTTCACAGTCAGAATCAGTTTATTGTGTGGTTTGCTACATTTATATAGTATCCTGATATTGATTGATCTACAATTTGCACCTCAAAGTGCTCTTTCTACTAACATAAAACCTTATCTACCCGTTCCCACCGGAAGCACCTGGTACCAGGACATAACATTGTCCAGATGGCAAATTCCATAAGTTATTTACAGCTCTTTGTTCCCATCAGGGTCAGGCAGTTCACAAGACTCCTCTATCTCAAGCAGCTGCTCCTCTGCTGTTCTCCTACAGTAAAGCTTTCAACACAGTCTCCCATAATATCCTCATAACAAAACTCAAGAAATGTGGGATAGACTATGAGGTGGATTGATAACTGACTCAACAACAGAGTTCAGAGGGTTGTGATCAGCGGCACAGAGTTGGAAAGCAGCAAGTTGGAAGCCTGTGGCCAATGGTGTTCACCAGGGATCAGTACTGGCCCCAGTTTTGCTCAATATCTTCATCAATGACTTGGATGAGGGGATGGAGTATACCCTCAGCAAGTTTGCTGATGATACAAAGCTGGGAGGGGTGGCTGATACACTGGAAGACTGTGCTGCTATCCAACGAGATGTGGACAGGCTGGAGAGCTGGGCAAAGGTGAACCTCATGAAGTTCAATTAGGACAAGTGTAGAGTCCTGCACCTGGGGAGGAATAACACCATGCACCAGTACAGATTAGGGGATGTCCTGCTGGAAAGCAGCTCCATGGAGAACGACCTTGGAGTCCTAGCGGACAGTAAATTCTCCATGGGTCAGCAATGTGCCCTTGTGGCCAAGAGGGCCAATGGTATCCTGGGGTGCATCAGAAAAAGTGTGTCCAGCAGATCTAGGGAGGTTCTCTGTCTCTGTCCTCTACTCTGCCCTGGTGAGACCACACCTGGAATACTGTATCCAGTCAGCCAGTATAACTGGCTCCCCCATTTCTGGAGACAGTCCAACGGAGAGCTACAAGGATGATTAAGGGACTTGAGCATCTCTCCTATGAAGAAAGACTGAGAAAACTGGGGCTGTTTAGCCTTGAGAAAAGAAGGGTGAGAGGGGATCTTATTAATGTCTATATTAATGTCTATAAATATCTGAGGGGTGGGTGTCAAGAGGAAGAGGCCAATCTCTTTTAAGTGGTGCCCAGTAATAGGAATAATGGGTTTAAGCTAGAACATAGGAACTTCCACCTCAACATGAGGAGAAACTTCTTTACTGTGAGGGAGACGGAGCACTGGAACAGGCTTTCAAAACCCGTATGGATGTGTTCCTGCATGGCCTGCCCTAGGTGATTCTGGTTTGGCAGGGGGGTTGGACTAGGTGATCTCTAGTGGTCCCTTCCGCCCCCTAGCATTCTATGATTCTATTGGTGGGTGCTACTAATACTGTCACCTTAGTGTTTGATTTGCTGTGTGGCAGGACATGGAAACTCCCTGGTGGTCTGGAGCTTTGCCGGAGGAGGTAGGGGAGGGATAGCATGGCTTAAAGGGGACGAGCCTAAAACTATAAATTTATTAAAGATGTCTATGCTTCTACCCCCACTGAAACTTACAAATGTAAAGCAGTACCCCCTGCCAGCTGCCACAAGTTCGAGCATTGACAGGGTGGAAGCAGACTTAAAGAGGTATTATCACTTGTGTGCACTCACCCTACAATTCTCCTGTCTGGCAGGTTAAAAAGCCAAACTGCCAGTGGTGGCTTACAAGTGATTACAGGTACTGAATGCCAGCATTGCACTTTTAACTGCCACAGTGCTGAATGTCTCAGAACTGGTAATTTAAATTCAGGGAGCATCCCACTCGTGGATGGCAACCCTAGATGTAAAAGACATGGGTTTAGCACACTCAGTGTGCTAACTCCAAGAGAAATTGCATGGAGGGTGGAGTAGAGTGGAGACGCCATGGCCACGCTCTGTGGCAGCAATACCAACCAACTGTCAGGAAGAGTGCAGTGGACAACACACAGATTAATATAAACAAAGTATTGCCATTTATTTAGAGTAGCTGTAGCCCTTTTATTCGCAGTCAGGCTTATAACATAATATAAGCATATTGCTGATTGGTACAACACAGTCTTCATATGCCACAGGGCATTATCTAACTGGTTAAATACAATTGTTTATGTGCTGTCTATGTGATGCTTTCCCATCCTGTTATTCTTCTTTTCTGCTGCCAACTCCCTTATCTTTTGCCCATAGCTGATCTTTTAGTAACCTTGCAGCTGGGCCTCAAGGCCCTTTGCTCACTCTGGCTAATGCTAAGTAGTCAGGATTGCTCACATGTCCATTTTCTTCCAAAAACTCTCCAACATCTCTCTATCATTTATCAACAATCCTGGTCAACAGGGAAGGTCCTGGATGACTGGAGGGTTGCTAAAGTGACACCCATCTACAAGAAGGGCCAGAAGGATGATCTAGGGAACTACAGGCCTCTCAGCCTGATCTCAATATTGGGAAAGATTGTAGAAAAAAATCCACGGAGGCTTAAGGACAACACGTAGTCACCCATATGGTTAAAGTGAAGTCATCTATTAACAATTCACGCTCGCTTTATATAGAACCCTTTTTTATATAACGATATCTTGCAGGTGGCTATATATTGGCCACAAATTCTATTCTCACAGAACTTCTGCTGGTTACATCATTATTCTGCTATTCTACTTTTTCTGTTGCCAGTTCCCTTATCTTTTCCCATAGCTTATCTTTCAGTAACCTTGGAACTAGGCCTCAAGGCCCTTAGCTTACTTTAGCTAAAGCTAAATAGTCAGGATTGCTCACATGCCTGTTTTCTTCCAGACAGTTTCCCAACAAAAGATCATGGAGAGATTCATCTTGAGTGAGCTCTCATGTCAAGTACAGGGCAGCCAAGGGATCAGGGCCAGCCAGCATGGGTTTATGAAAGGGAGGTCTGGTTTTGCTTATCCAACCTGATCTCTTTCTATGACCATGTGATCCATCTTCTGGATGAGGGTAAGGCTGTGGATGTTGTCTACCTGGACTTTGGTACACCCTTTGACAGCATCTCCCACAGCATTCCCATGGTTGGCAAATCATGGCATGGACAAGTGTACTCTTCACTCGGTAAAAAACTGGCTGGATGGCTGAGCCCAGAGAGTTGTGATTAATGGGGTAAAATCTAGTTGGTAGCTGATCACCAGTGGTGTGCCTCAGGGCTCAGTTTTGGGGCACTACACAGATATTTACTGCAACACCTATTCAGACAGCCATTCACAGTCCAGGAAGTTCCTCCAGTGCACTGATGATAACTTCATGATGCAATTGGTGCAGAAGCCAACTAGTAGGGGAGCATTGCTGGATCTTGTCCTAACCAACACGGAGGGGCTGGTTGAAGCAGTGAGGGTTGAGGGCAGCCTTGGCTGCAGCAACCAGGAGATGGTGGAGTTCAGGATCTTGTGAAGTAAGAACAGAACACCAAGCAGGATCGTGACCCTGGACTTCAGCAGGCCCAACTTTGGCCTTTTCATGCAATTACTAGGGGAAATCCCCTGTGAAAGGGTACTGAAAGGTAAAGGGGCCCAAGATACTTGGCTAACATTCAAGGACCACTTTTTACAAGCACAAGATCAGAGCATCCCTATGGGTAGGAAATCAAGAAAGGGAGCCAGAAGACTTGGATGGTTAAAGAGGGAACTGCTGGGCAAACTCAAGTGGAAGAATCATAGAATCATAGAATCATAGAATCGGCTGGGTTGGAAGGGACCTCAGAGATCATCGAGTCCAACCCTTGAACCACCGTTGCGGTTGCTAGACCATGGCACTGAGTGCCACATCATGTCTCTTTTTAAATATCTCCAGGGACGGAGAATCCACCACTTCAGTGGGCAGCCCATTCCAATGACGGATCACTCTTTCCGTAAAGAAATTCTTTCTAATATCTAACCTAAACTTCCCCTGGCACAACTTAAGTCCATGCCCTCTTGTCTTGTTGAAAGTCGTTTGGTAAAAGAGCCCAACCCCCACCTGGCTACACCCTCCTTTCAGGTAGTCGTAGAGAGCGATGAGGTCTCCCCTGAGCCGCCTCTTCTTTAGGCTGAACAACCCCAGCTCTCTCAGCCTCTCCTCATAGGATCTGTGCTCGAGTCCCTTCACCAGCCTGTAGAAAGTAGAAGAAAGTATACAGATCATGGAAGGAGGTGCTGAACACTTGGGAGGAATATAAGACTGTTGACAGAGGATGTTAGAAGACAACTAGGAAAGCTAAGGCCTTCTTGGAATTAAGCCTTGCAAGAATCATAGAATATCAGGTTGGAAGGGACCTCAAAGATCATCTGGTCCAACTCTGCTAATATTATTGTTTATATGATATGTCTCTGCACTACATTGAGCTGAGACTTAAAACTTTGCAAGCTGGGGGAATCCACCACTTTCCCTTAGAGACCATTCCAATGTCTGACTGTCTTCATAGTGAAAATTTTTCCTCTTGTGTTCAATTGCAGTTTCCCCAGGAGCAACTTGTGCCCATTGTCCTTTGTCTTGTCCATGTGACGCCTTGTAAACAGGGAGTCTTCATCTTCTTTATATCTGCCCTTTAAGTACTGGAACATCGTAATAAGTTCTCCCCTAAGCCTTGTCTTCTCAAGGCTGAACAAACCCAGTCTTCTCAGCCTCTCCTCATATGGCAGGTGCTCTAGTCCTCTGATCATCTTCAGGGCTCTTCTCTGGACCCTCTCCAGCCTGTCCGCATCCTTTTTGTACAGCGAGGACCAAAAGTGAACACAATACTCCAGGTGCGGTCTGAAACATGCCGAGTAGAGAGGGATGATGACTTCTTTATCTCTGCTTCTGATGCCCTTGTTGATGCAGCCCAGCATCCTGTTGGTTTTCTTTGCCACTGCAGCACACTGTTCACTCATGTTGAGCCTGTTGTCCAGAAAGAGTCCCAGGTCCATTTCCACGAGGCTGCTCTCTAGCCAAGTGGATCCCAGTCTGAACTGCACTCCTGATTTATGTGTTACCAGGTTCAAGACCTTGCATTTCTTACATTAAACTTCATAAAGTTCCTGTTAGCCCACTCCTCCAGTCTATCTAAGTCATTCTGGAGTGTGGCTCTCCCTTCTGGGGTGTCAACCTCTCCACTCATCTTGGTGTCATCAGCAAACTTCATCAAGGTGCTCTTGATCCCAACATCCAGGTCGCTTATGAAAATGTTAAACAGCATCAGGCCCAATATCAATCCCTGGGGGATTCCACTTGTGACCCATTGCCAGTTTGAGGAGGAACTATTTACTATCACCCTTGGGGTACAGTCTGTCAGCCAGTTCCCCACCTACTACACAGACCACTTGTCTAGGCAATGACGAGTCAGTTTCTCCAGGAGGAGGCTGTGGGGTACCATATCAAAAGCCTTGGAAAAGTCCATGTAGGTGATGTCCACCGCTTGCCCTGCATCAACCGATCAGGTTACTTTGTCACAGAAGGCAATTAGGTTTGTTAGGTGGATGGATCTTCCTTCTCCTAGTCTTTGCCTTTGCCTTCTGTGACTTGGGTGATGTGGCCAGAGCCCTTTTCGTGAAGACTGAGGCAAAAAAAGTCATTGAGTACCTCATCCTTCTCCATATCTCACATGACCAGGTCTCCTGCTTCCTTCTGGAGAGGGCCCACATTTTCCCTACTCTTCCTTTTATTACTGACTTACCAGAAGCTTTTCTTATTGCCCTTGATGTCTTTAACCAGAGGGAAAACAAAAAGTTTAGAAGATTAATAAAAAGCATGTGATAAATAACTATGTGTGAAAGTGAAAATCACCACTAGATTTGTCCAACAACTCACTTTGATCATCTCATTCTAGCATACTTTTCTGATTGAAGTGATTTATTAGCATCAGAAACACAGAGCTGGTTGAAGGATAGAAGCCAGAGAGTTTTAGTCAATGGGATGGAGTCTAGTTGGAAATCTGTTTCTAGTGCAGTTTGTGAAGGGTCAGTACTGAGACCAGTACTATTCAATATATTTATTGATGACCCGGATGAGAGAATAGAGTGTACTATCAGCAAGTTTGCGGATGACACAAAACTGGGTGGAGTGGCTGACATCCCAGAAGGCTGTGCTACCATTCAGAGGGACCTAGACAGACTGGAGAGTTGGGCAGGGAGAAATTTAATGTATTACAACAAGGGCAAGTGTAGCATCTTGTATCTGGGAAAGAACAACCCCAGGTACCAGTATAGTTTGGGGACTGAGCTGTTGGAGAACAGCATAGGTGAAAGGGACCTAGGGGTGCTAGTGAATGGAAGGATGACCATAAGCCAACAATGTACCTTTGTGGCCAAGAAGGCAAATGGCATCCTGGGGTGCATTAGAAGGGGTGTGACTAGTAGTTCAAGAGAGGTTCTTTTCCCCCTCTACTCTGCCCTGGTGAGGCCTCATCTGGAATATTGTGTCCAGTTCTGGGACCCTCAGTTACAGAAGGACCAGGAACTTCTTGAAAGAGTCCAGAGCAGAGCAACCAAGATGATTAAGGGAGTGGAACATCTCCCTTATGAGGAAAGGCTGAGGGAGCTGGGTCTCTTCAGCTTGGAGAAGAGGAGAATGAGGGATGACCTCATTAATGTTTATAAATATGTAAGGGGTGAGTGCCAGGAAGACGGAGTCAGGCTTTCCTCAGGGGTAACTAACAATAGGACAAGGGGCAACGGTTATAAACTGGAGCATAGGCGGTTTCGTATAAATATTAGGAAGAATTTTTTCACTGTGAGGGTGGCAGGGCACTGGAACAGGCTGCCCAGGAAGGTTGTGGGCTCTCCTTCCCTGGAGACATTCGAAGCCCACCTGGATGCATTACTGTGCAACCTGTTGTAGGTGACCTTGCTTTAGCATGGGGGGTTGGACTAGATGATCTTTTGAGGTCCCTTCCAACCCCTAACTTCGATTCTATGATTCTATGATATGGAAGGCTTTCTGAGCTGTAAGCACACATTTCTGGCTCATGTTGAGATTCTCATCAACCAGCATGTCCACGTCCTTTTTCTCGGGGTTGGTCTCAATGCATTCTCTGACCAGTCTTGATTTGTGCTTGGCATTTCCATGACTCAGATGCAGCTCCTTGCAGTTGGCCTTGTTGAACTTCATGAGGTTGTCACAGGCCAACAATCAAGCCTGTCAAAGTCCCTCTGGATGGCATCCCTTTCCTCTAGCGTGTCAACAACACCATACAGCTTGGTGACAGTAAACCTGATGAGGGTGCACTCTTTTCCACTGTCCATTTCACTGACAAAGATGTTAAACAGAACTAGTGCCAGTACTGACCCTTGAAGAACTCCACTTGTCACTGGTCACCATTTGCCACAGTTTAGCAGTTTGGGCAGACCAAAATCCAGAGGACAGAATTTTTCTCTGTTACCACCCTCCCCCCTCCCCCAAGGGAAGATAAAAGAGGAATAAGTAGGAGAGACTTAGAAGTTGGAAATGAAAACTGGAACAGGTTTACTAGAACAGGGGAAAGTGACCAAAACCAGAGTGTTTTCCTTCCAAATTAGAGAGAAAACTTTGTACCTGCAAAGATATGCTGACTGATCTAAGTTACAGTGTACCAGGGTGTCGCGATCCGCTTATTATTTTATATATTAATTATGAGGATAAATCAGCCACTGCCTCAGAGACGACGCTTGAATTAAGAAGTAACCAGACTGTTGGATTTAAAATTAGTTACAAGGGTTTATTTCTAAAACAGGGAAAGCCGGTTGCTAGAAACAAGGCCTTTTGTATAAAGTAATTACCTTAACTAAAGAATCGTTAGTGTAGCAAAAGGGAGAACAAAAGAGAGAGATTGTCACCATGCGCGGGGCCCGGCCTCGGGCTGGGGGGCTGCTCCTGGTTCTTCGCCGTTCGAGTCGCTGCTCTGTCGTAGCTGGAAGCCGAGGTGATGGGCTGGGGAAGCGTCTGCACGAAGAAGCGCAGTTTTTCGTCTTTTCCTAGGGTTATTTATCCCCCAAAAAGAAAGGGGGTTCACTTCATTCAAGATGGCCCTGATACATACAAATCTCCAGGCTTCCTGGGATGAGTCATTTATCTTTGTTTCCTGGAACCCTGCTAGGTTTGGGCGACCTGATAAGTAACCTTTATCTTCTAGGTGTCTGTCAGGCATACATTGAGGTAAACATATGGTAATTACAAGCCGGGTGAACGAAAAAGAAAAAACTGATTCAAGAGACATATTTTATATTTTCGGTTCCACATGTATACCACACAGGGCAAGACAGAGCATGTGTGCATCCACAGCTCCCCAGGCATGGAGGGTGCTAAACATTTCATCATAAAATTCATCTGGGTGTTTGGAGTTAACAATGAGTTCATCCACTGGGCAGTGGAGGGATAGGAGTGATCTTGCTGGGTGCAAAATATTTTTGCGATAAATAGTTATGTGTGAAAGTGAAAATCCCCACTAGATTTTTCCAACTCACTTTGATCATCTCATTCTAGCATCCTTTTCTGATTTAAGCTATTTGTTAGCATCAGCCACCCAGAGAAGGTAGGTAGGCCAGCATGGTACTTTCTTCCTCCTGAGCTTGAATAATGTTCCTCATCTGTACAAATAAAAACTCAGGGGAAGGTATTTGACAAGTGCAAAACAAAGCCAGCACTATCACCAAAAACCAGCTGGCAAAATTATTGAATTCACTAGTCACAAGGGTAAATATTGCCCTTCTTTATGTAGTCACTGAGATTGGCCACATTCTGGAGAGTAACAAATGTGTGTCATAGAATCACAGCATGTGCCAAGTTGGAAGGGACCCATCAGGATCATCAAGTCCAACTCCTGTCCCTTCCAACCCTTAACTTTCTATGATTCTATGATTCTAAGGTCAAGGGACCTGCCAGAAAGATTCAATTACTGAGAGTTAAATGGCAAGATGGGCACCAGCACATCCTTATGGATTTGGTCAATAAAATTGCAACCATGTCTTCACACACTAATAAGAAAGAGACAGATCTTGGGTATGGTGGGATTTTGGAGGATGCTCATTCCTGGGTACACTCAGATTGTAAAACCCCTTTATGAAGTCATCTGAAAGAATAACGGCTTTGCATGGGGCTCTGAACAACTCCAGGCCTTTGAGCAGTTAAAACTAGAGATAGTTCATGCAGTGGCCCTGGGACCTGTCTGAACAGGACAGGATATTAAAAATGTGCTCTACACCTCAGCCAGTGATAATGGTCCTATCTGGAGCCTTTGGCAAAAAGCACCTGATGAGACTCGAGGTTGACCTAGGGTTTTGGAGTCAACAGTATAAAGGTTCAGAGGCCAATTAAACTCCAGCTGAAAGAGAAATACTGGCTGCCTATGAAGGAGTTTGAACCACTTCATAAGTGATTAGTACTGAGGCAATGCTCCTCCTAGTACCCTGACTGCCAGTTCTGAACTGGATGGTTAAGGGGAGGATCTCATCTATGCACCATGCCACTGATGCCACCTGGAGTAAGTGGATTGCCTGGATAATACAGAGCGAGGTCGAATATAGGGCCCTGATAATCCAGGCATCGTGGAGGTAGTTACGAAATGGCCAGAGGGTAAAGATTTTGGAATGACACCAGATGAGAAAGTGAACCGTGCCAAGGAAGCCCCTCATTATAATGTCCTTTCAGATAATGATGAGAAGAAGTTTGATCTCTTCACCGATGGGTCCTGCCATATTGTAGGAAGTCAGTGGAGGTGGAAAGCTGAAGTTTTGGAGTCCTACACAACAAGTCACTCAAGCAGCTGAGGGGGAATCCATCCAGTTTGCAGAGGTAAAAGCCATCCAGCTGGCCCTGGACATTGCTGAATGGGGAAAGTGGCCAGTGCTTTACCTCTACACTGATTCATGGATGGCAGCAAATGCCTTGCGGAGGTGGCTGAAGGGATGGAAGCAGGACAACTGGCAGTGCAGGATGTGGATGAAGTCCCTGTTGTGTACAAAAAGAACCTGTTTGGAAAAACTGTTTGGATCTATCCTGCTTTGGGCAAAGACAAACCCATCCGTGGGGTTGCTTCTGTTCAAGGTCCAGGACACATTTGGTGGGTTATGCAGGAGGATGGGGAACTCCATTGTGTACTATAGGGGAATTTAACTCTAGCCGAGAGCATTTAGTTTCACTTTGTATAGTTTTAATTGTTATATAATAGTAATTAGTTGCATTAAGTGTTTTTTTTCCCTAGGATAATGCAGTGGTATACAAGAGTCTCAGGGAGAGCTTGCAGCATGTGAGGGCATGAACCCTGACAGACCCTGTACCATCTCTCTTGCCTTGAGAATCTGCCATGACAAGGATCTGCAGCCTGTACTTAACAGTCTTGTTTGAAGACAGGGCATCACCGGGTGAATCAGTATGGAAAGAAATGGAATGGAATAAGGGGTGGAATATCATATTTTGAGGAACTAAAGAAGGAGGGCTTTAGGATTCTGAGAGGGGCAGAACACAAAGGGAGGGGTCTATTCTCTCCCATTTCCTCCTGTTTGCCTTTAAATTGGAAAACCCAGAGTCTGGAAGGAAGACACAACTCACGTGGACTGTATTACCCCAGGGATTTGTCTTAAATTTTCTCAGACTAAATGGTTATCGAGTCTCTCCACAGAAAGCCCAAGTGGTCCAACAACAATTGACATACCTCAGATACGAAACTGCGTCAGGAGATCAAATCCTTGGGACTGTGAAAAAAGAGGCCATTTGCCACACTCCAAAGCCACAGACTGCCAAAGAGCTTCGCAGATTCCTAGGCATGACAGGGTGGTGCCGGTTGTGGATATACAACTACGGGTTTTTGGTAAAACCACCCTATGAACTGCCCTAAGGATATTGTCTGGAATGGGGAAGCTGAAAAAGCATTCCAGCAGCTGAAAAAGGAACTGATGCAAGCACGTGCTTTAGGATTACCAGAACCTACAAAACCCTTTTCACTTTTTTCCCATGTCCTGGTTTGGGCCAGGATAAAGGTGATTTTCTGTCTTGTACTTTTGCTTTTAGCTAAGTTTCTTGTAAGTAGTTGCACTTGCAGAAATTAACAGCAAGTTTCTCAGACAGTGTGTGCTTCTAGGATTGATAACACTTGATGTTTATAGTTACTGCTAGAGACTGGTATGCAGAGCCAAGGACACTGCTCAGCTCTGAGGAAAACATTTTACCGTCCAGGAGGATACAGAGGTCCCACCAGAGCCCTCCTTTAGGGAGGAACAGACAAGATAGATGCCAGAATTGACCAAACAGAGTATTCCATCCCATATACGTCATACTCAGTATAAATTTGAGGAATCACGAGGGCCGAGCCAGATCTTTTCCTGATTTCCTGCTTCCCTTCCTTCACCCGGCATCCTGGAAGGATTCTGTCTGTTCGTCTGTCTGTGGTCCTGATCCGTGCCAGCCCATATCTGTGTGTTCCTGCCTCCAGTTCCCGACTGCTGCTGACTCCAGGAGTCCAGCCTGGACTTTCCCAGGGCTGCCCTACAGCCTCGGTGGTGACGTGAGAGTTATTGGGGGAAAGGGGGAGGAATGTGGTATCCATTTTCCTGTATATTTGTATATATTTAGTAATTTTACCTATTTATCATTACTGTTTCATTAAAGTTGTGTAGTTTAGTTTCCAACCCATAAGTCTCTCTCCTTTATTCTCTCTCCTTTCTCTATCAAGGAGAGAGAGATTAATAGAGAGCGTCTGTTATTCGGTTTAATCGCCGGGCCAGTGTTAAACCGTGACATCCCATGAGAAGCAGGGAATAGCTCTGGGAATTTTGGCCCAAACCCTTGGACCATATCGAAGGGTGGTGGCTTATTTCTCCGAACAACTGGATGAAGTAAGGGATGGCCCAGCTGCCTAAGGGCAGTAGCTGCAGTCGCACTTAACATCCAAAAAGCATGAAAATTCACATTAGGGCAGTAGATTATGGTGCTAATATCTCACACGGTGCCTGCTGTACTGGAAGTAAAAGGGGCCCACTGGTTATTGCCCCAGCAGTTCCTGAAATACTAAGCCTTCCTAATAGAGCAGGATGATGTGGAAATAGTGGTTACTAACATTATCAGTACAGCATCTTTTCTTAGCGGAACTGCGGTAGAGCTGGTGTCACATGATTGCATACGAATGATTGAGGCAGTGTATTCCAGTCGACCTTGTGGAAGGATGGTTGGCAGAACAAGGACATATGGACATGAGCAAAGTTACAAACAAGTTAGCAAGGCTCAGGGTGCCAACTCCCTGAGCTGCAGCTGCATGATAAAGGTAGAAGGATTTCAGCAGTTCTCACGGTCACGGTGTCCTGATACATGCCATTGCGGTTAGCAAAGCAGGATGTTGATACAGCTTTATCAGTAGATAACTTTTAATTAGAGCACCAATCAGGAGCTCAGCTTTTGCAATATGTATGAGCTAATTAACAAGGGTATATTAACCTGAACTTGGAATACAATAAACGAGCTTGGTGGATTCTTATATTAAGCGTCTCCATTCTTCCCTCGTCGCGACACGACCTGACTTAAAAGAGAAGCCACTAGAGGATGCTGAGGACTCTTGGTACACAGATGGGAGCAGCTTTGTTTGATAAGGCATCCATAAGGCTGGATATGCTGTAACCATTAAGGATCAGGTAACTGAATCCAGGTCTCTCTCCTCAAACACATCAGCACAGAAAGCAGAAATAATTGCCCTGACCCAAGCACTGGAACTGGCGAAAGGGAAAAAGATTAACATATGGACAGACTCTAAATATGCATTTGGAGTGGTCCATGATCACATAGCGATCTGGAAAGAAAAAGGACTCTTATCCACTCAAGGAAAGCATATAGAATCATAGAATCATAGAATTGGCCGGGTTGGAAGGGACCTCAGAGATCATCAAGTCCAACCCTTGAACCACCGTTGCGGTTGCTAGACTATGGCACTGAGTGTCACATCCAGTCTCTTTTTAAATATCTCCAGGGACAGAGAATCCACTACTTCCCGGGGCAGCCCATTCCAATGCTTGATCACTCTCTCCGTAAAGAAATTGTTTCTAATATCTAACCTAAACTTCCCCTGGCACAACTTAAGACCATGCCCTCTTGTCTTGTTGAAAGTCATCTGGGAAAAGAGACCAACCCCCACCTGGCTACAACCTCCTTTCAGGGAGTTGTAGAGAGTGATGAGGTCTCCCCTGAGCCGCCTCTTCTTCAGGCTGAACAACCCCAGCTCCCTCAGCCTCTCCTCATAGGGTCTGTGCTCGAGTCCCTTCACCAGCCTGGTTGCCCTCCTTTGGACCTGCTCCAGGACCTCAATATCCTTCCTGAACTGAGGGGCCCAGAAGTGGACACAGTAAAGCATGCTAAGGAAATTCTTAAAATGATGGAAGTTCAGATGCCAGGAAAAATGTCTATTATGCATTTCCAATTGCATCAAAAGGGGCCATCTACACAGCACCTGGGAAATGCAATGGCAAACTGGAAGGCCAAAAGAGCGGCTGAGACTGGTGAGGTTGGAATGCAGTTCTTCGTCCCAGACGGTAAAATACAAATTGACTGTGAACCTAGGTACTCAAGAGAGGATCAGAAATTAATTGAGGATTTGGTTGGGAAAATGGGAAAGGAGAGTGGGCTAAACCTACAGGATAAGATAATAATTCCACAGGCATTGTTGTTGAGGAAACAGTTCAGAAATATACAGGTTGTGAGCAATCCTGACTTATTTCAATTTAGGCCACATTGGGTTAACAGTTATTGAGGCACCTCCACTCCTGCCCCCCCAGCTGCTTCTCGCCCCCCTGCACACACTGCTGCTGCTCAGAAAATGAGCCCTGCTGCAGACACCACAGCAGAGAAAAAAAAAGTGTGTGTGTGCGCTTTTGCTGTTTATAGGCTTGGAGTTTTGTCTCTAAACAATTTTATTAGGAATTTTTGGGGCTTCAATTTGGCAACCATAGAGGAAACCAGGACTACACCATGCCATGATCCGGGAGGGGTCTGGGGACGCTTTTGGGGCCCCCCGACGAATTTTTGTCGGATAAGCCTCCTCTACCCCCTTGGCTCTGTGTGGCAGTGGACACCTAACCTTCCTCATACTAAAAAGTTATTTAAGTCCTTCCATTGCAGTGTGAAATGTGCTTTTAGTATTGTGTTGTTTTGATAACAGGTTTTTGTTAATGTTGTAATTCATGTGATCGTTTAGATGTTGATTATGGGATCTATATCTATATGTTGATTGTTGATTGTGCTATTCTGTTGCACTGCTAAGCAGATGAACTTCTGGTATTTTAACACAGATGCTAAAAGATGTTGATAGTGTCAGACATGCATTTTTACAAAGTCGTGCTGCCACTGACTTTATTGTTAGCTTTTAGGTTATGTTTCTGAAGACTTGGATAGAGTGTATTTGCATAAATTTTAGCTGATCATTCAGAGTCATTTCACAACCAAAAACTATTGATTAAGATAACATGAAAAAAATTAACTGTTGCATATACTGGGTTAAATGAATGGTTAAATCATTTAAGGATATGGGGATAGCTTAGAGCTTTAATTAGACAAGGTTTATCAATTATATTTGTTATTATCAGTTTTGATAAAAAAAAAAAAAAAAAAAAAAAAAAAAAAAAAAATCCCATAAAGCTGTTGTTACCTGGGAGGAGACGCCTGGGCAATGGAAAGAACATTTAATTCAAGGGAAGTCATTTGACTCTTTGCAAACCTTTGAACTTACTGTGGTTATTTGGGTTTTTGAAAAGTGGAATAATACTGCTGTAAATATAGTCTCTGAGTCACTTTATGTAGTAGGTATTGTTTTGAGAATGTATCATGCCATTTTGAAGGAAATTTTGAATAAGCATTTGTATTTCTTATTGCAGAAGTTATTGAGACTCTTAGCAGAAAGAGAACATCCTTATTTTATCACTCATATCCGGAGTCATCTTAGTGACCGAGGTTTGGCTATCGGTAATAACCAAGCTGACCATTTAGATGCACCAGGGTGGACCGGTCCTTCTGTTGATGTTTTTTCACAAGCTCATGCATTTTTTCATCAATCTGCTAAAGTGATAGCAAATCAATTTCATTTACCTCTGGGGGATGCCCAGGGAATTGTGAAATCTTGCCCTGATTGCCAAAAGGTTGATCTTGGTATTGAGATGGAAGTCAATCGTAAAGGTTTAAAATCCTTGGAACTGTGGCAAATGGATGTCACTCAGGTACAACAGTTTGGACGCTTAAAATATGTGCATGTTGTTATAGATACTTTTTCTATGCCCGTTTGGGCCTCTGCTCAGACTGGTGAGGCAACGAAACATGTTATCAGATATCTATATGTCTCCTTTGCTGTTCTTGGAGTACCTCAATCTATTAAGACGGACAATGGCCCCGCTTATTCTTCTGCTCGTTTTCGACAGTTTTGTGGACAATGGGGTATTCGACATGTTACTGGTATTCCTCATAACCCTACAGGACAAGCAATAGTGGAACATTGCCATTCGGTACTAAAGACACTCCTTGAAAGACAAAAACGGGGGGAGGAAGGGAGTCCTCCTCAGGACCGGTTAAGTAAGGCTGTGTATGTCATGAACTATTTACGCCTTACAGGAGATCGTACAGAACCTCCGATACTGATTCACCAAAAAGCTTTAGCAGACTTTGCTTCGGAACCTTCCACAAAATTTTGGTGGAATTCAAGAATTCCATCACTGGACAATGGGAAGGGCCGGCAGAGGTGAAACTGACTGGTCAAGGTTATATGTGCTTACTTACAGGTGTTGGAGTGCGTTGGGTACCGAGCAGATGGGTTCGACCATGGAAACAAACGCCTTTAAATGTGGATTCACAGTGATAATATTTCTGATACAAGTATTTGGTTTGGGAGATTGTACTGATTTATTTTATTTTAGGCTGATTCCACCAGATGTTAGTAGTAATAGTGTTTTGGTTTTTAAAGTTTTTGGTAGGTGTTGTTAAATTTTTCTCATATATTGGTAAGAAGTACGATAGATTCATGAGAATGTTTTTCAGAGACCGAGAATTGCTGCGGAGAGAAACTTTCCCCCCCCCCGACTTTTTCCCCCGCGGCTGCTTTTCAACCCCCCTTCGTGTGGCTGGCGATGCTGCCAGCAAGCTTGCTACAGCTGCAGGTGCTGCCTCTGCCCCCGCAGATGCCGTATCTGTGAGCCCTGCTGGGAGGGGGAGGAAAGGACACCATATAGCGTCGTTAAGGAGACAAAAAAAGAAAAGTTTCTCTAATGCCTTCTGAAAGGTATGAAACAGAAGTGGGAAATATTTTTACATTGTTCTGGGCATCAAATGTCCAGGCCTGAGTCTTGGTAGGTAATAAATTGAGGGTTACCTCCTACTCATGAAAGATAGTGATATTTTCTTTTCTTTGAAAGGAGATTTTAGCTATCCATGAAATAGAATCTTTTTAATGTGTTACGCCATACAAAAGATGAAGACATTTACAATTAAAAAAAATAAATAAATAACTTCAGTTAGGTAGTGTCACTACTCTGCTTTTATGCAAACTCCAGATATTTTAAAACAACTTACTTTGATGGGCACATTGATTATAATTTGATCTGTTATTTAAAAGATGTTTAAATAGATGCTCAAAAAATGTTTAAAAGATGCTCAAAGCTGCACTGCAAAATACTGTGCAAGGGAGTGGTGTGATAGAAAGAAATTTCTTCAAGTGTAGTTTGAAACCATTAGAATACATGATTCGATAATAAAACTTTTTTCATTTAATACAATCATAAAAAAAAAGGGGGGGAAAAGGCAAGGGAAGAGCGTATACCCTCATGAGAAGAAAAAAGAGCGTGACCTCAGGAGAGCACTAATGAGTTATCAATAACATTTGTGATCAAACTGGTCAATGCAACAATTAGGCCTAGAATATAAGTGAAAATTTGAAATTTGGGTTTCTTGCTGTATCACACATAGCAAGAGGAAAAGCCTTTGGTAAGAATTGATAAAAATGATAAAATACATCAATTAGCTTGTTAGCTTACGGATTTAATTAGGCAAGGCTTATCAGTTATATATGTTATTATTGCTTTTATATTACTAGTATGTTATTATTACCTTTGTATTAGTATATATGTTATTATTGCTTTTGCATTATTGGTATGTTATTGCTTTTGGATTATTAGTATGCTGTTTATGACAATATATCATTAGCATGTTATCTTACGTAATGAAATAAATCAGAATTGCTCAAAAAAGAAAAAGGGGAATATGTTGGGGAAACAATTCAGAAATATACAGGTTGTGAGCAATCCTGACTTACTTCAATTTAGGCCACATTGGGTTAACGGTTATTGAGGCCTAGTTAGAGGCTTTCTGAGAATGAGCTAATGGGAAAGAGATAACTTAATTGGCAACAGAAGAGAAAAATAATTATGTGAGAAGAGTGTTTCCCTGAGAATGGAATGTGTAATTGGAATACAAAGCCACCTGCATGATATGATTGTGTAAACAAGGCTTCTCTATATAAAGTGAGTGCATGTTGTTAATAAAGGATTTCATACAATCATATTGATGTGCACATGGAATCCTTAAGCCTCCGCAGACTGTTTTCCCACACATTGTTATGGGTACTGGTTATGGCAGAACATATTAAAACTCATTGGGAAACTGTAGCCCTGAATAAGTGGTTTAATTAGTGTATAGTGCCTCAAAACCGCTATACAACTGTTAAACAAGTAGCACAACAATCTGAGGTTTGCCTACAGAATAATCCTCAAACAAGTCATCGAGCCCCATTAGGACAAATTGGAAGAGGAAATTATCCAGGACAACAATGGCAAGCTGATTTCTCGGAACTCCCAAGAAAAGGGGGGGTTTGATACCTTTTGTTTATGACAGACACCTTTTCAGGATGGCCACTCATTGCCCTGTCATACTAATAAAGCCAGAGAACTAACTAAGGCATTGTTACAGGAAATAATACCAAGGTTTGGGGTACCAGCAACAATGTACTCTGATAGAGGATCACATGATCACATGCTCAAGAGCACATGTGCCCTGGATACCCCTAGGCTGGCAGTGGCTTCCAGGTGCTGAGCACCATGGGGTGGGAGAGCCTTGACCCTACCCAGGGACGTGTAGGGGATCCACACAGGGCAGGGACAGAGGGCTTCACATTGGCTTTCCAGTCATTCTTGGTGCTGTCTGTACATAAAAACAGGAGCCACATGGTCTTCAAAACCTCCTTCCCCTTCTTGTCCACAAAGCACTGGTCTATGAAGACTGTGATGGAGTCTGCAGGGACAGGGCAGGAAGTGGAGGGGAGTGTGGCTGGGACAGCAGAGAAGTGCTGGAGCCATGGCACAGCAGCTTCACCCAGTGCTGGAGACTGTGGACCAGGGCTGTGCCTGTTTTCTGGGGACAGCAATGTTGGGGAAAGCAGGCAGGAGGGATCAAAGGGCTGGGGATCTCACTTGCAGATGCAGGACAGCAGTGGGTTTCAGCCCCCAGTGCATTCTCTGCATCCTGGGACCAGATAGATGGTGACACAAGCCAAGGAGCTTCAGAGTCAAGGATGAGGGAACACTGGGAACACAGCAGGGGGGGCACTGGGGACACTGCAGAGAATGGGGGAGCATTGGAGACTACAGGGTATCCTTGCAGGGGAGGGCAGAAGAGTATCAGGGACATGACAGGTAAGAGCAGGGAAATGAGAAGCACCTGAAAAGCTCCAGTTAGTAGTGAAGCCCAAGGTGGAATGGCTGGCTCTTCTGCTCCACATGGTGCTGAGACCCCTGCAGCAGTGACACTCAGATCTTGCGTGTGGAAGCTGTAGTAGGACCTAGCGAAGTTGCCTTTTCTGTTCATGGCTGTGTTAGACATGGAGCTCAGGTCATTGATCTAGCTTTGGTCTGACAATTGCCAATCAGTCATAAATAATCCATATGATGGCTCTCCACTTCCCAGCTCTGTTCCAGGTGTTACACTACTAGCAGCTGCTCTTAATGCCCCATCAAACAAGATGAATTCCAGACAATTCTTGTAACTGAAAAGCAATGGACTTTAGGACATCAAATAAACCTTACTTCCCTTAGATATTAATTCAGGGTTTTAACTGGGCAGCAAATAACATGTGTAAAGTTTAATACACTTTTTCCCCTGTTTTTAAACAGTGTTTTGCTGAGGGCAAACCCCAATGGAACCTTCCTCCAAGCATGCCAGAGCTGACTACAGTTATAAATCCCTGCTGTATAACCTCTCCATGAGCAAATTTTGGTTTAAGGTGGATTATACCAATGTGTGTCTGATAGCCTTCACCCAAGCATGCACCACTACAGGGGAGCAGGCTGGAACCCCATGCATCAGCCCTTAACATTTAACCCATGACACGTTCCAGCCCTGCTCTTCTTTTCCAGGCACAGGCCCAATTAACAATAATATATAACAATATATTGCCCCTACCCCATGCCAGTCTGCCACTTCTCTTACCTCAAAGTCCCCCTGGTACAGGCCACAAGCCCTGAGAAACTACTGCCCAGCACACTGGTCTGACATGATGCTGCTGGAGGTGTCACTCCCATTGCTGTCATATTTGTAGTATTTTCCTGGAAAAAAGGCCTAAACTATAGTTTAGGTCCTCAGCTAATGTGTGCTGTCCCTACAGTCCTCCCAATGAGGCAGGAGCACAGCAGCTTTTTTCCAGAAGGCTCTCTTCTTCCTTTCCCAAATCCTTTCTGTTCCCTCCCTGGTACCCACTCCTTCCCCTCTACTTGGAGGGCTGGCATCTTCCCTTCCTTCTCCTGCTCCCAGTAAGACTCTGACCCAAGGAGGAGTTATCCCCCTTCCCAAGGGACACATGGCCAGCCAAGCGTGGTTTCCTACTGGCAAGTACTCACTGTTCCAGAGCATCCTCTCAAATGCCTCCTTTCCCTTATTCAGGATGAGAACATATTTCTGCTGGATCTCTGCATCCCCTAGTACCTCTGCCATCTTGCACATTATACAGATGTCCAGAAGCCACAGCTCACCACAATAGGCACTGCCAGAGTGAAAGGAGAGCAGCGTCAGCAATGTGGGACGTCCCACGGATTGCATGGAGCTCTCACAACAAACAGGGACTGGGGTCCCAGTTCTGAGCTAGATCCCCACCCCACACTCCCCATCTTCAACCCCCATCTGTCTCTCTTGCTCACCTGGCTCCATTTATCACCACAAATCATATGTCTGGTAAGCAAAGCCACCATTTTTTATGAGCCCATAATTAGCAGTGTCAAACTTCATCTCTGACTTGATCACAGCCTGCAGGCGAGGCAGGAAATGGTCACACAGCCTATGCATCTTGTCAACTTTCTGCTAGAGCTGACCATCATGGTCTGCTTGGGAGCATCCATCCTCTCAGGATGTTCACAGAATCACAGAATGTTTAGGTTGGAAGAGACCTCCAAGATCATCCAGTCCAACACCATAAGCTAACTACTAAACCATGTCCTTAAGGACCAGGTCCAAATGACTTTTAAATGCCTCCAGGGATGGTGACTATACCACTGTCCTGGGCAGGCCATTCCAATGCCTGAAAACCTCCTCAATGATAAAATATTTCCTAACATCCAGCCTAAACCTCCCCTGGCACAGCTTCCATCCATTTCCTCTGGTCCCATCACAGCTTACAAAGGAGAAGAGGTTTTTTCCCTCCTCGCTCCAACCTCCCTTGAAGTAGCTGAAGAGAGTGATAAGGTCTCTTCTCAGTCTCCTCTTCTCCAGACTAAACAACCCCAGCTCCCTCAGCCACTCCTCATAGGACTTGTGCTCCAGGCCCTTCATGAGCTTTGTTGCCCTTCTCTGGACACGCTCCAGCATTGCTATGTCCCTCTTATAGTGAGGTACCCAGAACTGAACACACAACTCAAGATGAGGCCTCACCAGAGCTGAGTACAGAGGGATGATCACCTCCCTATTCCTGATGGCCACAGTGTTCCTAATACAAGCCAGGATGCCATTTGCCTTCTTGGCCACCTGCACACACTGCTGACTCATATTAAGTCGACTGTCAACCAATACCCCCCGGGTCCCTTTCAAGCTTACAGCTCTCTAACCACACTTCCCCAAGTCTGTAGCTTACCATGGGGTTGTTATGACCAGGTGCAAGACCTGGCATTTGGCCTTGTTAAACCTCATACAATTAACCTTGGCCCATTGCTCTAACCTACCTAAGTCATGTTGCACGGCTCCCAATAGAAGCAGGGAGGGGAGATGCCCCATGGTCTGATCTCTCCCAATACCTGGCAGACTGGCCACATGTCCTGCAAGTATAGGGAGTTGTCATGGTACACCTGCAGCACAAACTTCAGGTTGAGGTCCTTCCAGTCAGCCATGTCGTGAATCAGGTAGGCACTGACATGCTGCCACAACTCATCACCTAAGCAAGGACAGAGTGGATGTAGCAGAGCAGCAAGCAGCAAACACCTCCTCTCCTACCCAGAAGCAAAATCGTAAGGGTGCTGTGATGAAACAGCATTAAAGTAACATATTACACCCTGTGCCATCTCTAGTGAGAGCAGACTTCTTGCTACTGCTCAGCATCCCTCCATCTCCCTTGCATAAGCTCCATGCAGTGCAGTCTACATTACAATCATCACCCCAAACCATTCAAGTCTTTCATTCCCAGAAAAAACCCCCACAACACCATATTACATGCACCATATCTTTTCCACAATTTGAGAGTTAGCTACCCTGAGAAAGTTGTGCAAGCAATCCTGCACCCCCTCTGCTCTCCAGTATGCCAGGCCAGACCCCTCACCTGGGTCCCCAATGTCTTGTGACACTGTGTTCTTCAGCTTCACCTGGGCTGTGTCACCACATATCAAGTACTGCTGGTGCTGGACATCCTCTTTCACCACTGTGACAGCTGGAGAGGGCACAGGGCAAGGGATGTTAGAAAAGCAGCAGGCACTGCAGCAGCAAGCCCCAAGCACAGGCATGGGCAGGGCTACCAGCACACCAGGCTCCCCTTTGGGTCTCTGACTGCAAGATCACAGCAAAGGGCTGAAGGAACACCAGGCTGCTACCAGTCTTCCCTCAGGGAAGCATGATGGTGTTGGCAGCAAGGTGGTGGTGGCAGCACCCAGAGCTGGGAGGGAAACCCAGTGGACTTAGCCCTCCCACTGCCCAGCAAAGGGCTGTGCTCCACTGCTACCAAGCCACCACTGAGCAGTCTCCAAGCCCACTTTAAGCATCAAGGTCTGCAAACAGCTCCATGCTTCTCTGAAAGGAGCATAGAGAGCTAGTAAGACCAGGGACTCCCCTAGTGCAGGTAGAAGCAGATGCACATTCCCAGTGTGACAAGAAGGCATCCCAGTGTTGGTCAGAGAGATGCTGAGAGGCAACAACAATGGGGGCTTGCAAGTCCTGGACCCAGCAGAAGAGCTGGAGGGGGATGCTGGCTCTCCATTGCACAGATTTCTATAGCATATGCTGTCTCAAATCCTCCATCTCTTCCCTGTGTCAAGACATCAGCAAGTGTCAAGTCTCTTGGGTCATTCACCAATGTCATACTGCAGGCTGATGCGGCAGCTTGGGCGACAGGATGACAAGAGTGAAGTATGTGTAGAAGGGGACATTTTAAGTGTTGTACATTTGGTACTCCTGGCTTGGAAGGATCAGGGAGACTGTGAGGGATGGAAGACCTACAAAAGGGAGGGTAAAGGAGGGGCAGGTCCTCCCTCCCACACAGCCTGGGAGGCTCACAGGAAGGGGCTCCATTGGTAGTGGCTTTTATTCTCTATGTATAGCACCCAGGAGTCTGCAAAAAATTTTATGTTGTGCCCTACAGGGCTTGGTCCCACAAGGGGTTTTGCTGGGAACAGCACTGCTCCCTACACATCAAGGTGTGAAAAACATCACATGATAGGATAAAAACCACCTTGTGACAGCAACAGGGAGGACTGAGTTGGGACCATCTATCACATCCCTGCAAGTTACCTTCCAAATAAACAAAACTTCTGTACCCCTGCTGGAGAAGGAGGAGGTGGGGGAGACCAGCCCCCGCTGTCCCCTGCAGGTCCTTGGCACAGCAGTCTGGGGCAGCCCCAACCAGATGATTCCCTGGAGTACAGATCATTGAAGAGTGTATTGCGACAGGGCAGGAGTGGCATTGCCTTCACTGCCAAAAAAGTGGGTGTACCACCTGCCAAACAGAGATTTGGCAAGTACACTGTGGGCTCAGGCTGAGAAGCCTACACGGACATAGTAGATGGGATGGACTAGGATGAACACCAGAATAAAGTGATTGCTAGTGCAGGGGTGTTGAGGAGTAGGGCCAAGGGAGAAGGTTCCCTCCATGAGGTGGCAGGGCCACAGGGAGTGGGTGACACAAGGCTCCCCATGAGTCACTCAAGCCCAGAGGCAGAGAAAGGGGGACTTTGGGACATGAGCCAAGCCCAGCAGAGACAACCCACCCACCTGAGGTGCAGCTTCTCCTTGGGGCCAAAATGAACATGTCACATCTCAAGTCAGGTCCAGTTCCAGCATCCTATGCCCCCAAGCAGACAACCTGCAGCTGGCACACACTGCTGCTGCTGTCACCTCCCTCTTCTTTGTTGGGCTACTTTTACCTGCCAGGAAAAAAAAAATATTCACAAATGACAAAAGAAACCCTTTAGGGTATGTGCGCGTGTGTGTCATGTCCCACCTGGTGGGAAACCCAAGGAGACTCAGACTGGACTCCCTCACAGAGAGGAGCTGAGGTACGGTTAGATCCAGTCCTTCTCTCTCCTGTCCCTCTCGGTGAGGGTCTTAAGAGCATGGGTAGAATTAACCTTTTTAAACAACCCATTTGGCAAGATTAACCTCTTGAATTCTCTGTGTGGTACTCTAAGAGTAAAAGCATGTTTTGATAGTTATCTGTTAACACAGATATGCTTGTCCTTGCCTGTCAGAGTGCCTGGTGTCAACCCAATGAGGGGTCCTCAGGCTCTGGGCTGAACCTCTCCATTACAGCTCTCTCCTGCACATAAGGTGCTGCCTGCCTAACCTGGTTTGGAAACTTGCAGATCTTCTGTGCCAGCACAGCAAGAGAGGTAGAACCAGCTTTGTCATTCCTACCTTGAGAGCAGGGCACACCAGCCTCTCACAGTCCTGCCCTGAGCATGGGCCACTGCAGAGTCCATGAGAGGGGAAAAAACTGACTAGAGCTGCCTCCTCCTGAGGAGGCGGGAAGAGGATGCTGCATGGCCACTGGTCACAAGCACAGCTTGTGCTCCAAGAGGGACTGGATACATCCAGTTCTGGTACCGTCCTTGGCCAGGGTCTTGCCCTCAGGTGAGCCTCCACAACAGGACTGAGGAAGAGTCCAGAGCTGGGATGAGAGAGCAAAGCAAAACCAAATGGTCATTCCAGGCACGGAGCTTCTGGGTTGAAGGTTCCCCAGAGTTCAGGCTGTCTCCAAATGACATGGCTTAGTAGTTTGGGTGGACTACAAACCTAAGACAGAATTCCTTTCTATTCCCCCTCCCCCCACAAAGGAAAGATAAAAGGGGAATAAAGACTGGAGACTTTAAGTTGGAAACTGAAAACAATGGGATACAGATTTTACTAAAACAAGGGAAAGGTAATAACATAAAGGGTAAAGTAACAAAACCCACAAATATATACATATATATATATAAACTGATAAATAGCACATGGCAAGCTGGTGGTAATGAACAACAGCACAGCTAGAAGGAAGCAGGAGGAGCTGCAGGCTTTCTGATCTTTATTATAGAGTATGGGAGGGAATGGATCCCTCCCTTTGCATTCCACCCCTTTCAGAGTCCAAAAAGCCTCCTTCTTTAGTTCCTCCTGTTCAAACCATGACACCGGGGAAGGTGCTCTGCTCTGGAAGGCAGTACTTCACCTGGAACCATGCCTCATTCCCCAGGTACTCACCTCTGAGCTCCAGCTGTGGCTCTCTGCTCCCAAACAAGTAGAGTCTGGGAGAGAGAACAAGGCAGCAGGACAGAGCCAGGACCTGGGAGCAGAAAGATCAGCAAAGCCCTCGGCAAAGGACATGGATAAGCATCACTGGCTGCAATAAATGTCTCTCTCTCAGACTTATGGGGACAGCAGAGACCCCTTCACAGACATTGGGCTGAAGCCACTCACCATGATGCAGGTACTTGCTGTGGTAGTTTTGGTGGTGGACTGCCTCACCAAGGCCTGCAGTTTCTGCATCTGCTCAAGCAGTGACCTGCAGGAGCAGGCAACACAGGTTAATACAGTGGCTGAACCAAGAGCAGCACTCCCTACCTGCCTCTTTGCAGCCAGGGACAGACTACAATTTCAAGAAAAGGAACAACCTTCCCTGTCATTTTCCTGCTATGTTCCACAATGAGAACTCACATGTTCTGCTTCTTCAGCAGCTGAACCACCTTCTGCATTTCACAGTTCTGAGCTGTGCAGGCTGCCACCCTTACTGGGAAAGATGAACAGCACAGGGGAAAAGCAGAGATTTTGTTAGTTAACAGTAGACACTTCACCAGAGTTTCTCCCTCAGAGAATCAACCACCAACTCTGGGTGACTAGGGCAGCTACAAGTGCTTCTGGGGTCTACCTGGCACCAGTTGGACCAAAGACCAGAGAATCTCACACCAGGTTTGGGGAGGGATAAGCCTTGCCCAGTCCTGCAGAGAAGCACCAGATTTATCCCTAAGGATGATCGTTCCTAGCAGCACACCAGCCCTACAGATCAGTGACAATAGCCTAACCTGGAGAACACACTAGACCAGTACCTGGATCAAGGAAAGCAAGCTCTGAGACACCTCCAAGCCTAAGACAACAGGGCAGGATATACCCGAACTTCTGAGTCTCTTGAAAAGACCACAGGGATCAGCCTCAATTTCTGCCCAGGGTGACAATATTCCAGCAGCAGCACAGCATGGCTGCTGTGTGCCCATACTTGTTTTCCAGGCCATATACAGATTTTCTTCCTGTAGTGACTATCCTGGACTGTCTGCTTGTCTGGATCTTCTGATGCACTTTCTTCAGAAGCTGCTCTTCAGCCTGCAAAGGCTGTTTCTCATTATCAGTCACCCCAGGACATTGTCAATCCAGTCCTCAAAAATCCTGCATACACTCGGCCCTGCTTAGAAAGGCAACCCATGTCCTTTTGTTCTCTGTCCCTCCCACACCACTGAATGAACTACACAAGCTGCAAGGCAAACCCTGTCCTGCTGATGAGGCAAGCAGCCTCCCCAGTGTAGCAGAAGTGTGAGGAATACCTAAGGGAGATGAAAAAGCATGCAGTCTTGATGCTCTTCATATCTACCTGACTAGCAAAGCAGAGGCTGCTGTGCATTTGGACACCCCCCAGGCCTCAAAGGGAGGAGGAAGACACCAAGCCCTGCCATGTGCTGCTCTGCAAACAGCACCTGAGTGCTAACACTCTCACCAAGGAACCATTCTGTATTTTCCACCCCTACTCTGGCTGAAGGGTTTGAGTGGTCCAAGTCTGTTTGGGAGTGATAGGTTGTAGCAAAGACTCACTTTGGTAAGTGGCAGACAGGTTGGTAATGAAACACCTTATTTCTCCAGGAGCTGCCTCTCTTCTTCTGTCAGGACCAGCTCTGGGAAGTCAGACTAGAAAACAGCAAAAATACACCTGCTGAGAATCCAAAGTAAAGGGAGTCCACCCCAGGGCAGACAGGGCATGCAGAAAGCCTAGAGAACCAGGATCAGCTCTCCCAAAGCAGTGTCAAACTTTTCTCTGAGATATCCCACGCAGGAGCCAAGCCAGGAGAGAAGGGGAAATGTGAGCAAAGACTGGGGCCCACATACTTCCTAAGGCATGGCAGTAAATACCTGCATGGTGGCTCCAGGCACAAGCTGGGGTCCAGTGCCCACAATAACAATAATAGGGAAATGAGCTTTATTCCAGCACATCACTTGTGCCTTCCAAACCTGTCCATGTATCTGGGGAAGGAAAGGAGAGTCAAGATCTGGGCCTCAGTGAGGCAGCACTCAACTAGCCAGCTTTGAGTAACACAAACCCAACATTTTATGGAAGCAGAAATCCATCAAATTCAGCTTTCTCCATCACTGTCTGGAATTTCCCAAAAAACCTCAATGTGGGAATACTGTTTTGCCTGTAGCCAGGACAGGAAGAGCCCATGCACAACACTTAGCAAATTCAATGGAAACATCTTCTGCCATTTCAGACCTCACACTTTCAAGCACAGGCCAATCCCAATGGAGGGAATAGTTGTGATCAAACTGCACAATGTCTGAGCTCTGAGGGCTACTGACAAAGTTACTGCCAGGACTATGATCCTCAGAAATGCTGGTGTCACTGTTAGCAGGTGAATAACCCTGCAGTGTGCCTGGTTCATCTTCAAAGGGGCTCATCAGGGAGTTAATTAAGTCATCCATCTCCTTGTTTAGGAGCTGCAGAGAAAAAACTTCCAACATCTTCACAACCCAGCAGCAATTCCTCCTGAAGAAATCACACAAATCACAGAAAGTTAGGGGTTAGAAGGGACCTCAAAAGATCATCTAGCTCAACCCCCCCTGCCAGAGCTGGGTCACCTACAGCAGGTTGCATAGGAATGCATCCAGGTGGGTTTTGAATGTCTCCAGAGAAGGAGACTCCACAACCTCCCTGGGCAGCCTGTTCCAGTGGTCTGTCACCCTCACAGTGAAAAAGTTTTTCCTTATATTTATGTGGAACCTCCTATGCTCAAGCTTGTACCTGTTGCCCCTTGTCCTCTTGTTGGACATAACTGAAAAGAGCCTATCTCTGTCCTCCTGGCACTCGCCCTTTACATGTTTATACATATTAATGAGGTCACCCCTCATTCTCCTCCAAGCTGAAGAGACACAGCTCCCTCAGATGCCTCACCAGGGCAGAGTAGAGGGGGAGGAGAACCTCTCTCGACCTACTAACCACCCCCCTTCTAATGAACCCCAGGATGCCACTGGCCTTCTTGGCCACAAAGGTACATTGTTGGCTCATGGTCATCCTTCTGTCCACCAGCACCCTCAGGTCCCTTTCACCTATGCTGCTCTCTAACATGGAAACATGGTGGGATGACTCCCATGACTGGAGTGCTGCCATGGGTGGCTACAGGCTCTTCAGAAGGGACAAGGCAGGGTAGGAGAGGTGGAGGGGTAGCTCTGTATGTTAGAGAGTCCCTTGACACTGTAGAAGTGGAAGTCAGCAGTAATAAGGTGGAGTGCCTGTGGATTAGAATCAGAGGAAAGGCCAACAAGGCTGATATCGTGATGGGAGTCTGTTACAGACCACCCAATCAGGATGATGAGGATGATGAATTATTCTACAGGCAGCTGGCGGATGTCTCAAAATCATCATCCCTTGTTCTCGTGGGCGACTTTAACCTGCCAGATATCTGCTGGGAACTCCACACTGTTGGGGAAACAGTTCAGAAATATACAGGTTGTGAGCAATCCTGACTTAGGCCACATTGGGTTGATGGTTATTGAGGCCTAGTTAGAGGCTTTCTGAGAATGAGCTAATGGGAAAGAGATAACTTAATTGGCAACAGAAGAGGAAAATAATTATGTGAGAAGAATCTTTCCGTGAGAATGTTTTGTGTAATTGGAATACAAAGCCACCTGCATGATAAGATGGTGTAAACAAGGCTTGCCTATATAAAGTGAGTGCAAGTTGTTAATAAAGGATTTCATACAATCATATTGATGTGCACATGGAATCCTTAAGCCTCCGCAGACTGTTTTCCCACAAATGGCACCCGAACAGGGACTAAGGGTGGCCCGGACCGGGGACTAAGGATGGCCCGGAACAGGGACTCTCATGCTGTTGCTTCCACGAGCAATGAAGACAGCTGGAATGAGTGAGGAGCGGAGAAGCCAGCCGAAAGGAGATTGCTGCCCCGGCAGTCTATGTAGCTGGTGCCCGGCTACGGAATAAAAGAGGTACCTCGGAATTGAAGAATCTTGCCCTGATCAGGTGAGCGGCTGGGGAGGAGATGGGGTCTACACTCTCTAAAGAAGAAAAGGCAGTAGTTAAGCTCCTCCAATGTATTCTCTCTAAGAGAGATTTATTACACAAAGGCAGGACCTTACGTGAATTGCTGAAATGGGCACAGGATAGAGACTTGATCCCCCTGATGGGTACTGTTTTTGAGTTACCTACTTGGGAAGCCATAGGTACTGCCCTGTGGAAAAAATTTAGCGATGGAGATAAGGAGGCACAACGCTTAGCAACACTCTGGAAGTTGATTAAAGAAACCTTAAAAGAAATGAAAAGTGAGAGGGCAGCAGCAGCCTCAGCGTTTGCTGTCTTAACGCTTGATCTACCAGTACCGATGAATGCTCAAAATATGAACTTGACCTCTAAACAGTTATTTGAGACACCTAAAATACCCTTACAAGCACCTGAAGGGACTGTACTGATTCAAGCTCAGTCAACTGTGTTATTTGACCCTGGGGGTCAGATGAAAAGTAAAAATGGGACCGAGAAGCAAGACCAAAAGAGACTGAAAACACCACCAGAATCGTCGGAGGACCCAGAGGGAGAGAAGCCGGAGAACACAGGCGAGGAATCTTGGAATGCAGACTCCCAACCTTGTACCCGCCTGCTGCGGCTCCCAACTGCTCTGCCACCTTTCCACCTCGGAAGCTTGATTTATCTTCTTAACCACAGTTGCCATCAATTAATCCTCTGCTTCACCTGTCAACACCACCAGTGCCTGCTATAGAGCAACAACCAAGGAAAGAACTGGGACTCGGAGACAAGCACCTAAGGGAACTGCTGAAGAAACTGAAAGAACTGGAGACCAAGGATGAGTATACCCCTGAAAAAACCCTAGTTTTTGCTCCAGGGAACATCCCGAACAATGGGGCACTAATCCATTTTTACCCCCTGATCCGTTCCCTATTCCTGCTCCTATTTCCCTTAACCCTTTAACACCCACTGCTCCACCTCTTCCAGATCCAACATGGGGAGGGGAGGGTAGTGGGGGGGGGTGGTAGTGTGTATCCAGTAACTAGATGGAAAGGAATTATTCAAAATGTTATAGTTGAAGGAGAAATGGTTCCCAATATGAGTCCGATGGTTTTCCAGTGATTGTGGGACCAGGAGGAGGAGGTCAATGAGTTGCATTAGATTGGAAAATGATAAAAGAAGCCAAAGGTGCCATTGCACAGTACGGGTTGAAATCGGGTTTGAGTCATTTACTCAATCTCCTTTGCAACATCTTTTTACTGCTCAGTTGTTCATGCCATATGACACAAAAATGCTCATTGATACTCTGTTAACTCCTTCTCAACAATTGCAATTTCATCCTAAATGGTAAATGCTATGTGAAAATGCAGCTGTGATATCTAGACAGAGCACCGATGCACGGAGTGCAAGCACAAATGTTACTGGGTGCTTGTCCTTTTGTATGTGCAGATTTGCAGGCATGGTTTCAAACTGATGTGTTACAACTTTCACAAGAATTGGCATATAAGGCTTTGCAAATTGTTCATGATCCTGCACAAGCAACTCCTTTCCTTTAAAAATATTAAATAGAGAGAGCAGAGTCATATTCAGAATTTGTGGATCACTTCTATTGAGTGGTAATATCACATCTCGATTTGTTAAAAAAAAAAAAAATAGGAAAAAAAATTTTTTTTTATATGTCGGTATATGACAATGCTAATGAAAAAACTAAATGTGCATTAGGGCTACTCCCAAAAAGGTGCTACAGTAGCCTACTTGTTAGAAGCTGCTTAAGGTAAAAATGCTTAAGATGCTTAAGGATCATAATTGCAATATAGTTCTCAATATTGATGTATATTGTGGTGCATGATACACTGGTGTTTCATACAGAGATAAAAAACTTGGTTGGTAATTATACTTGCAGTTTTTGATTTAGGTGATTGTACCATTTCATTTTGTTTCAGGGTGACTTTACCAGATTTCAGTAGCAATATCATTTCATTTTCATTGTATCTTCTAGTGGTGGTTGTTAGTTTTTCTTATATATTGGTGAGAAGTAAGACAAAAAACACAGTTATGAAAATGAGCTTTCCTTTTCGGAGGCTGAAAGTTGCTGTGGAGAGCAAGAGTTGCTCCTGGTACAGAGAGCACCCCCTCTCCTGCCTCCGCAGCCGCTTCTCACCCCCCCGCACACACTGCTGCTGCTCAGAAAATGAGCCCTGCTGCAGACACCACAGCAGAAAAAAAAAAAAAAGTGTGTGTGTGTGTGCGTGTGTGCCTTTGCTGTTTATAGGCTTGGAGTTTTGTCTCTAAACAATTTTATGAGGCCTTTTTGGGCTTCAATTTGGCAAACATGGAGGAAACTAGGACTCCACCGTGCTGTGACCCGGGAGGGGTCTGGGGACGCTTTTGGGGCCCCCCAATAAACTTTTGTCGGATAAGCCTCCTCTACCCCCTTGGTTCTACGCACTGGTGGACATCTGAACTTCCTCATACTAAAAAAGTGTTTAAGTCCTTCCACTGCAGTGTGAAATGTGCTTTTCGTATTGTGTTGTATTGATAACAGGTTTTTGTTAATGTTGTAATTCATGTGATCGTTTATATATTGATTATGGGATCCGTTGTCTATATGTTGATTGTTGACTGTGCTATTCTGTTGCACTGCTAAGCAGATGAAGTTAACTTCTGGTATTTTAACACAGATGCTAAAAGATGTTGATAGTGTCAGACATGGGGTTTTACAAAGTCGTGCTGCCACTGACTTTTTATTGTTAGCTTTTAGGTTATGTTTGTGAAGACCTGGATAGGGTGTATTTGCGTAAATTTATCTGATCATTCAGAGTCAATTCACAACCAAAAACGATTGATTAAGATAACATGAAAAGATTAACTGTTGCATATACTGGGTTAAATGAATGGTTAAATCATTTAAGGATATAGGGATAGCTTAGAGCTTTAATTAGACAAGGTTTATCAATTATATTTGTTATTATCAGTTTTGATTAAAAAAAAAAAAAAAGGGGCAGAGTGCGATGTCACGACATCGCTGGAGTGGACCCGAGACAGATCATCTTGCCCCTTATGCATGACTATTTGGTTTGGCTACTGCGAACTTTAACGGACCTGCAAATAGTTTTGGCGGGGAAACAATGAATTCTTACCCCTTATATCGCTTGTTACCACTTTTATCTAACATGCAGTGGGAATCATGTAGTTTTTTGTCTGACAGTCCAGTGGACAGTATAAAGGTCTTTATGGATGCTGGAAAAAAATCCCATAAAGCTGTTGTTACCTGGGAGGAGATGCCTGGGCAATGGAAAGAACATTTAATTCAAGGGAAGTCATTTGACTCTTTGCAAACCCTTGAACTTACTGTGGTTATTTGGGTTTTTGAAAAGTGGAATAATACTGCTGTAAATATAGTCTCTGATTCACTTTATGTAGTAGGTATTGTTTTGAGAATGTATCATGCCATTTTGAAGGAAATTTTGAATAAGCATTTGTATTTCTTATTGCAGAAGTTATTGAGACTCTTAGCAGAAAGAGAACATTCTTATTTTATCACTCATATCCGGAGTCATCTTAGTGACCAAGGTTTGGCTATCTGTAATAACCGAGCTGACCATTTAGTTGCACCAGCATGGACTGGTCCTTCTGTTGACATTTTTTCACAAGCTCGACAATCTCATGCATTTTTTTTCATCAATCTGCTAAAGTGCTAGCGAAGCAATTTCATTTACCTCTGGGGGATGCCCAGGGAATTGTGAAATCTTGTCCTGATTGCCAAAAGGTTGATCTTGGTATTGGGATGGATGTCAGTCCTAAAGGTTTAAAATCCTTGGAACTGTGGCAAATGGATGTCACTCTTGTACAACAGTTGGATGCTTAAAATATGCGCATGTTGTTATAGATACTTTTTCTATGGCCGTTTGGGCCTCTGCTCAGACTGGTGAGGCAACGAAACATGTTATCAGACATCTATATGTATCTTTTGCTGTTCTTGGAGTACCTCAGTCTATTAAGACGGACAATGGCCCCGCTTATTCTTCTGCTCGTTTTCGACAGTTTTGTGGACAACGGGGTATTCGACATGTTACTGGTATTCCTCATAACCCTACGGGTCAAGCAATAGTGGAACGTTGCCATTCGGTACTAAAGACACACCTTGAAAGACAAAAAAGGGGGGAGGAAGGGAGTCCTCCTCAGGACCGGTTAAGTAAGGCTGTGTATGTCATGAACTATTTACGCCTTACAGGAGATCGTACAGAACCTCTGATATTGATTCACCAAAAAAGCTTTAGCAGACTTTGCTTCGGAACCTTCCACAAAATTTTGGTGGAATTCAAGAATTCCATCATTGGACAATGGGAAGGGCCGGCAGAGGTGAAACTGACTGGTCGAGGTTATATGTGCTTATTTATGTGCTTTATATATGTGCTTATCTGGAGTGCGGTGGGTACCGAGCAGATGGGTTCAACCATGGAAACAAATGCCTTTAAATGTGGATTCACAGTGATAATATTTCTGATACAAGTATTTGGTTTGGGAGATTGTACTGATTTATTTTATTTTAGGCTGATTCCACCAGATTTTAGTAGTAATAGTGTTTTGGTTTTTAAAGTTTTTGGTAGGTGTTGTTAAATTTTTCTCATATATTGGTAAGGAGTACGATAGATTCATGAGAATGTTTTTCAGAGGCCGAGAAATGCTGCGGAGAGAAACTTTCCCCCCCCCCCCCGACTTTTTCCCCCGCGGCTGCTTTTCAACCCCCCTTCGTGTGGCTGGTGATGCTGCCAGCAAGCTTGCTACAGCTGCAGGTGCTGCCTCTGCCCCCGCAGATGCCGTAGCTGTGAGCCCTGCTGGGAGGGGGAGGAAAGGACACCACATAGCCTCGTTAAAGAGACAAAAAAAAAAAAAGAAAAATTTCTCTAATGCCTTCTGAAAGGTATGAAGCAGAAGTGGGAAATATTTATACATTGTTCTGGGCATCTAATGTCCAGGCCTGAGTCTTGGTAGGTAATAACTTGAGGGTTACCTCCTACTCATGAAAGATAGTGATATTTTCTTTTCTTTGACAGGAGATTTTCGCTGTTCATGAAATAGAAATAATTTAACTTCAATTAGGTAGTGTCACTACTCTGCTTTTATGCAAACTCCAGATATTTTAAAACAACTTACTTTGATGGGCACATTGATTATAATTTGATCTATTATTTAAAAGAGTTTAAAAGATGCTCAAAGCTGCACTGCAAAATAATGTGCAAGGGAGTGGTGTGATAGAAAGAAATTTCTTCAAGTTTAGTTTGAAATCGTTAGAAAACATGATTCGATAATAAAACTATTTTCATTACAATCATAAAAACAAAACAAACTGCCAAAAATAACCAAAAAAAAAAAAAGGGGAAAAGACAAGGGAAGAGCGTATACCCTCATGAGAAGAAAAAAGAGCGTGACCTCATGAGAGCACTAATGAGTTATCAATAACATTTTGATCAAACTGGTCAATGCAACAATTAGGCCTAGAAAACAAGGGAAAGTTTGAAATTTGGGTTTCTTGCTGTTTCATTTGTATCACACATAGCAAGAGGAAAAGCCTTTGGTAAGAACTAATAAAAATCATAAAATATACCAGTTAGCTTGTTGGCTTACAGATTTAATTAGGCAAGGCTTATCAGTTATATATGTTATTATTGCTTTTATATTACTAGTATGTTATTATTGCCTTTGTATTAGTATATATGTTGTTAGTATTGCTTTTGCATCAGTATATATGTTATTATTGCTTTTGCATTACTAGTATGCTGTTTCTGGCAATATATCATTAGCATGTTATCTTACGTAATGAAATAAATCAGAATTGCTCAAAAAACAAAAAGGGGAATATGTTGGGGAAACAGTTCAGAAATATACAGGTTGTGAGCAATCCTGACTTAGGCCACATTGGGTTAATGGTTATTGAGGCCTAGTTAGAGGCTTTCTGAGAATGAGCTAATGGGAAAGAGATAACTTAATTGGCAACAGAAGAGGAAAATAATTATGTGAGAAGAATCTTTCTGTGAGAATGTTTTGTGTAATTGGAATACAAAGCCACCTGCATGATAAGATGGTGTAAACAAGGCTTCTCTATATAAAGTGAGTGCAAGTTGTTAATAAACGATTTCATACAATCATATTGATGTGCACATGGAATCCTTAAGCCTCCGCAGACTGTTTTCCCACACCACACCACAGAGAGGAAGCAGTCTAGGAGATTCCTGGAGTGTATAGAGGATAATTTCCTGCTCCAGCTAGTAAATGAGCCCACCAGGGATGGAGCCTCGCTTGACCTTCTTTTCACAAACAGAGAGGAGCTGGTGGGAGATGTGGTGGTCAGTGAACGCCTGGGACTTAGCGATCATGAAATAATAAAGTTTTCAACATTCAGGGATACAAGGAGGGTCGTCAATAAAACCTCTACATTGGACTTCCAGAGGGCAGATTTTGGCCTATTCAGAAGACTTGTTCAGAGTATACCCTGGGAAACAGACCTTGAAAACAGAGGGGTTCAGGAGGGATGGTCGTACTTCAAGGAACAAGTTTTGAAAGCACAGGAGCAGGCTGTCCCAGTGTGCCGAAAGGTGAGCCGGCGGGGAAGACGACCGGCCTGGCTGAATTGGGAGACTCTGAAAGAAATTAGGGTTAAGAGGAGGGCCTACCAATTGTGGAAAAAAGGGCTAACTACTGAGGAGGAATTAAGGAATATTGTTAAGTCATGTCGAAAGAAAATCAGAGAGACAAAGGCACAATGTGAACGGAATCTCACCACCTCTCTGAAGGATAACAAAAAGTCCTTCTACAGATACATCAGCAGCAAAAGAAGGGGCAAGGAAAACATGCATTCTTTACTGGACACGGGTGGGAATATAGTTGTCAAAGATGAAGAAAAGGCTGAGGTATTTAACACCTTCTTTACCTCAGTTTTCAGCAGAAAGACAGGTTACCCTGAAGATGGATGTCTTCTAGAGCTCATAGAAAGTGACATGAATCTAAACACCCCCCCTGTAATCCTGAAGGACACAGTCAGTGACCTACTAAGATGCTTGGATCCCCACAAGTCTATGGGACCAGATGGGATCCACCCAAGGGTAATGAAGGAGCTGGCAGAAGAGCTTGCCAAGCCTCTCTCTATCATCTACCAACAGTCCTGGCTCACTGGGGACATCCCAGATGATTGGAAGTTGCCGCATGTCACGCCAATCCACAAAAAGGGCCGGAAAGAGGACCCAGGAAACTACAGGCCCGTCAGCCTGACCTCAGTGCCTGGCAGGGTCATGGAACAGATCATCCTCAGTGCAATCACACAGCACCTGCAGGATGGGCAAGGGATCAGACCCAGCCAGCACGGGTTTAGGAAGGGCAGGTCATGCCTGACCAACCTGATCTCCTTTTATGATCAGGTGACCCGACTGGTGGATGAGGGGAAGGCTGTGGATGTGGTCTACCTGGACTTCAGCAAGGCCTTTGACACCGTCTCCCACAGCATCCTCCTGAAAAAACTATCAGCCCGTGGCTTGGACAGGAGCACTCTGTGCTGGGTTAAGAACTGGCTGGAGGACCGGGCCCAGAGAGTGGTGCTGAATAGAGCTGCATCCAGTTGTCAGCCGGTCACTAGTGGTGTCCCCCGGGGATCAGTGTTGGGCCTGGTTCTGTTCAATATCTTCATTGATGATCTAGATGAGGGGATTGAGTCCATCATCAGCAAATTCGCAGACGACACTAAGCTGGGGGGAAGTGTCGATCAACTGGAAGGCAGGAGGGCTCTGCAGAGGGACCTGGACAGACTGGAGAGTTGGGCTGATTCCAACAGGATGAGGTTTAACACGGCCAAGTGCCGGGTCCTGCACTTTGGCCACAACAACCCCATGCAGCGCTACAGGCTGGGAACAGAGTGGCTGGAGAACAGCCAGGCAGAAAGGGACCTGGGAGTCTGGATCGACAGGAAGCTGAACATGAGCCAACAGTGTGCCCAGGTGGCCAAGAAGGCCAATGGCATCCTGGCCTGTATCCGGAACAGCGTGGCCAGCAGGTCCAAGGAAGTGATTCTGCCCCTGTACTCAGCCCTGGTGAGGCCACACCTTGAGTACTGTATCCAGTTCTGGGCCCCTCAGTTCAGGAAGGATATCGAGGTCCTGGAGCAGGTCCAAAGGAGGGCAACCAGGCTGGTGAAGGGACTTAGGCACAAATCCTATGAGGAGAGGCTGAGGGAGCTGGGGCTGTTCAGCCTGGAGAAGAGGAGGCTCCGAGGAGACCTCATCACTCTCTACAACTACCTGAAAGGAGGGTGTAGCCAGGTGGGGGTTGGTCTCTTTTCCCAGGCAACTCTCAGCAAGACAAGAGGGCACGGTCTTAAGTTGTGCCGGGGGAGGTTAGGTTGGATATTAGAAAGAATTTCTTTACCGAGAGGGTGATCAAGCATTGGAATGGGCTGCCCAGGGAAGTAGTGGATTCTCCGTCCCTGGAGATATTTAAAAAGAGACATGATGTGGCACTCAGTGCCATGGTCTAGTAACTGCAACCGTAGTGGATCAAGGGTTGCACTTGATGATCTCTGAGGTCCCTTCCAACCCAGTCGATTCTATGATTCTATGGCAGAAAATGGGAGGGAATAGATCCCTCCCTTTGTGTTCTGCCCCTCTCAGAGTCTGAAAGCCCTCCTTCTTTAGTTTCTTCTGTTCACATGGTGACATTCCACCACTTATTCCATTCCATTTCTCTCCATACTCATTTACATTTCTTTAAGCAAGATTTTTGTTAAGTCCAGGCTGCAGATGCTCATCATGGCAGTTTCTCAAAGCAAGACAAATGGTACAGGGTCTGTCAGGGTTCATGCCCTCACGTGCTACAAACTCTTCCTGAGACTCTTGGACGCCACTGCATTATCCTGGAGAAAAAACACTTAATACAATTAATTACTATTATATAAAAATTAAAACTATACAAAGTGAAACTAAATGGTCTCAGATAGAGTCAGGTTCCCCTGTGGTATACAATGAACTTGACCATCCTCCTGAATAACCCATCAAGTGTGCCCTGGACCTTGAGCAGAGACACCACCACAGATGGGTTTGTCTTTGCCCAAAGCGGGACAGACTCAAACAGTTTTTCCCAACAGGTTCTTTTCGCACACAACAGGGACTTCATCTGCATCCACTATATGTAAAAGGTCTGATTGAGCAGGACCAGCTTGACTGATAGATCCTCTAGTGTAAACCAGTCAGGTGGCTTCTGCCAAATGCAAATCCCAATTTTTGAAAGTCCCACCACCCATTGCTTTCAAGGTGGTTTTCAGCAAGCCATTGTAGCGTTCAATTTTTCCAGATGCTATTGCATGACAAGGAACATGGTATACCCACTCTACACTGTGCTCTTTAGCCCAATTGTCTATGAGATGTTTTTTG